>NC_142627.1:23064848-23367878 GCF_059453375.1 Lepisosteus platostomus | reverse complement strand
GCCCTCTAAGAAATTATAGAACTGAAGTATTATAGAGTGTTCTATACTGCAATAAAAATTGGCTTTGTGCCCATGTACAGTTCCTTTTTAACGCTGCACTTAATCCTCACGGCACATAGAATTCCATCGAACTAGCGACAGCTTCTCAGACCCTGTAAGTTGGTTCCGTGGATTTCAAAGTTTGTGGACTTCACTAGAAAACTTGATAAATCTCTTGTCAACAAGAACCAATTCCATTTGTACAGCAGTTTTCATCCAAAGGATTCTGAAGCCCTTTGCATATACTGCATATACTGTACCACTGAAGTGCAGCACCTACAGTACCTAGGCGTTACTTGATTGCAGCCTCACTACACAGACGACCGTGTGGAGAAGTGAGAAATTAAATTAAAGGTGGAAAAGGGCAAGACCAGGATCAGTGTGGACATGAGCCATCGCAGCAGGATTCACACTGCTTTTCTGAGTACGCCATAGGATCATTAATGGTAACCTACAGTAGTCAGGATGTCCGTTTGAAACACCCATCTGAAGGACAACATCCACTGCAGCACACCATCGTACTAGGGTGTTACCTTTGAGAAATCTGGTCCAGAGGGTTCAGAGTCACATGTAATGGCTTACCCACACCAGTTATAGCAACCTTGTTTTCCTTTTGAAATGCCATCCCATTGCAGAATCAAAACATGAAAAACTGCATTGAAAAACATCCTTGACTTATAAAATGATTTTGGCTCTTAGTGTTTAAATATGCTGTTTTGCTATGATAGAGCAAAAGCCTGAATTAGCAATATTTTTAAGCAGCATTTTTCCCCTTCTTAGGATTACCAGGCAGAGTTCTGTTCATTTTATTTCTTATCTGCAGCACACACTGATTGCTTCTTGGGTCTGACACTCCCTGGTGTGTATGCTGAAATTGTCCTTGAGTCTGTACACTTTAAAAGGGGTAGTGGTTTCTTATTTTACTTTCTTGGATTGAGCATTACCCTGGGCTTTTTGCATTTCATAAATCAAATATATCCGATATATTGTTTCAGTTATGTCTTCTTCCTGTTACTACCATCTTATTCTTTTAAAAAAAATTATATACCCTGCTCTTGGTGTGTGAAAACGCCTTCAGATTTTACGTAGACTGTATATTGTGTTAAAATAGAGTGCATTATAATACTCCTTGTTCAGTCTTGTGAATTGTGTCTTCACCCCATATCCTGTTTTAATTCAGAAATAATGTTTTTAATTTAAAGGAAATCGGTCAGCCTATCCCAGTATAGGTTTATTGCAAAGGAACAAATAATAGGTTTATTCCATGCTGAAAAGAGAAGAAAGAAAACACAACGTTCCGGCCGTGGAGCCTTCTCTCTTCTAATGCAAACGGTTGCTTTTGATTGATCTTCCCACCCCTCCCAAAGTTAAAACCACCACCTTCTGTCATTGTCATGAGTATTTTATACTGACATACTCTGCCATTGAATTACATAACCAAACCTCAGCTGGCAAAACTGCTGTGATATAAGAAGGAATCCAAAACTTTATAAGGGCTTTGCTCTGCCCAGGATAATTATTCTGATGGTTTTTGTTTAAATGTGGAAACTAGGAAGAAAAGATATTTTGCACACATCGTGACATAGTTTATCCACAACAGTCCTGACTGAAATAGTGACAGAAGTGACTAAATCCCAGGGGGTTATATAAAGCAACCCCTCCTCTCAATAATACAGAATTTTGATGCTGAAGTCAATAACGTGGGAAGACAAAAGCTGTGCATTGACATTTCATGCTTTTCGCAATATAGCATCCAAGGCCCTGGCTTTCTGTACTCCATGACAAGAGTAATTCAGAAAATGCCCAGTTCACATAGTGCACCGGACAATCGAGGCCCAGGATTTAGCAGCTTAAGGTCAATGGAAGAACATATTTACACAATGTGATCTCACTCTTATATGGAAGATGTTGTTTGTGAATTGGGATGATGGCAAATGTCAAGATGTAGTATTGACCAAAGACTACCTCACACAATAATCATAGGTGCTGAAGACTAAATATCGTATTATTACTGGTGGATACTCATTACCATACATTCTTCATGTGGCATCTCCATTTTTTCAGGCATTTTGAATTTGATTTTCTTCTTAAAGCAAATACCTACCGAGAGTGAATCCAGCATGCACCTTAGAGACTATACTGGTCCTCTGGTTTCAGGACTGGTTGTGTTGAAACTGTTCTGTACGTTGCAGGTTTTCTATATTTAGGTCATAATGATAAATTACATTGTTTCTTACATAGCAATCATTATGAGCGTTGATATTTTTTCCATGGCCTGTTCTTAACCTTATTTCACAGTTTTAATGTGTCTGTAGCCTGCCTAGAATTGAATGTAGACACAAAGTACTTTGATTTCTGTTGCTTCGTCAACCTAAGGTGCTGTGGTACTACCCAACCCAGCACTCAAGACAATTTCTTTGCTGCACTGCCTTGTCAGATGTATTTCCTTCTCAAAGGCTACTATGCTACTGCAGGTATATCAATAAACATGGTGCGAGATGTAAGATGTCAACTTGTGTGAAGAAATACCTTCAGACAAGCTGCACTTTATTTGTCCTGTAGGCCAGTGCGCCTACTGTATATGTGTGAAAGACACTTACCTCTGGAAAACTATAAGTTGTGCAAGAGGTACAGCAGTGGTCCAGGAAAGGGACTTGAAGACTTCTAAATAGCTGTAGATACTTGTTGCTATTTTAATGTTGTTTGGGCGCTAACATTACACATCAAAAATACATTCAAGGTTTAACCAAAAGTTAGGGACTGTGAAACAGAAACCTGTTAAACACAGATTGAGCTCTACAGCACCTTTGTGTGGCCTAGAGTGTGGGTATGTTGTCTGTTTGTAAGTCAGTGTAAATAAAATGATCAATCTACAAATACTTCAAAAAATTTTCATTTTATGAACCACAAAATAAAATAGCATGCTGTTTTGGAGAAAGAACGTAAGTTTGTATTGTACTGGTGTTGGTTCTTGTGGTAAAATTGTACAAGGGCAATGTGCCTTTATGAAATACTATGTGAGGTAACAGGGGTGGGACATCTGATGTAAAAGGCATATTCCTGCTTTTTTTCAAGCTCTTCTAGAGAACTACTGTATTTTTCTTTTGCTTCTTACATCCTTAGGATTGTCTTTTTGGTACAGTGAGGATAATTTACACTTAAATTTTGCTAAGCATTGCATGTGTTTTGGTTACTTTGTGACGTTTTTTAGTGAACAAATCTGCATCTTAGTTGTGATTCTTGTGAATCTGGCCTGAATCGTGTAGCGACTCCAAGTATAGTGCTTGGCCAAGTGAACGCTGAGAAGGTGCATAACGTACACTGTCACACTGAACAAAATCAATTGTTATATCTCTAAACTGATGTAAGCAGTATGTAAACCATTAACTAAGAGATTGTAAATATAAAAGATATCAAAAGAATGGAACTTATAAAGTCAAAATAATTTATAATGCAGGGCTACTCACCTTGGGCCCTTCCTACTACTATATTGCAGTTTCATGGAACAATCAGCTTAATTGTTTTATAAAGCCAATTAAATAAATGAGGAATAGCAAGAGTTTTGTAAAGTGCATTGGAAAGGCCATAAATTAAGTAACCCCTGTCATAATCTATGCTGGTGTAAGTATGTTATGTTTTGTACAGTATTTGTCATGTACAGTATGTACATTTGTTTTTTAATGTTAAAACATGCAGATGTTATTATCCATATGCATCTGAGGTATTCTGCATACTTGCATACTTAAATAGAAACATAGTTTCTTTGTTTATTAAATATGATATAACTGGGAAAGGCTGTGGATGATTCTTTGTATACTGTAGAGTATAAGTATGAGCTGCATGAATGATGGACTGATTTGGATTTTCATATACTACTTATGGTGAGAAACCTTCTGTTACAGCTGTTGTGTACATCAAGCTACTATGTGGAATACACCATTGACCCAATCAAATGCTTCAGCCCCTTCATTAAAAGCCCATGGAGGATGGTTCAGTAGAAGATGCAAGAAGGACACCTTCATTAGAGCACCACATGCCAAAGAAACCCTTCTCTACATCACAGTCAGAAAGACACGTCTGAGCATTTGTCATTCTTAACATGCCCCCAATCAACTGTGTATGGAACAGGGAGTGAAGAAGGCTGTGCATGAGTTACTGTGAATGTCAGTATCTCAATCCTGATGCTTCAGTTCCCATCCCATGTTTTGAAGCAACCATTGTTTTATCTCACCAGCCTCCTGCTCGGACTGAATTTGAACCAGAATTAGCATCATTAGATAATATTCTGCATCAGACCAGACTGTCACGATAACATTTTTATTCTTTTTTTTCCTTCAGTGGTACAAATGAATGAAGTTTTAGAAAATTCAGTGTTTATTAGGCTCCCAAGGAATGGAAGTCTGTAGTGGTTGTAAGACTTTTTTTCTACCCAGTTGTGAAACTGATGTTGTTTGGAGACCAGCAACTAAATGATATGCTGGTTTTCTGGGACAGATAAACCATTAAATTTGGGGTCCTGTTGTAGCCTGACTTGCATATATAAAAACCCTTTTGGATTCTTTTTTTCTTGTGAACCCCCAGTAAAGACTGAATTGAAACGTACAATTTTTTAATTGTATAAATACCTAAGGTTTTTCATGTTTCCAACTTAAAAGCTGTTACAGTAATCAACTGTTTTCAGAATTGTAGCCCATCGTGTAAACTGCGCCTGCTCAAAAACTGTTTGGCTAATTAGCTTGAAACTTTATAGAGGTAATTTTAGCAGCAGGTAATGAATATATTTGAAAAAAGATCTTGTGAATGCCCCTCTGCTATCTGACCACTTTTCCTTCTTAATCGTTGATACGTGACCTACTGTATAACACAAACATCTGCTGTTTAAAAACTGCCTGGCCAATTAACTCCAAACAAGATAAATATAATTCTCATGAGTATTCTGTTAACATCTGACTTAGTGTTATTTCAGTATAACCCAAGATGGTCACTTGACAACCATTTTGTTTTTGCAACTGCATTGTTAATTTTCATCAACAATTAAAGTTGCTGTGATAATTTTCTTACCCACGCTTAGTTATCAAATGTTTGGTAAAATTTAACTCAAGTTTCATCAGTTCACTGATTGTTTCACAAAAAAACTCTAAAACTGGAAGGTATTATTCTAGTGACATTTCACCTAACAGCTGTTGAAGTGGTTCCTTTCTGATTAACATTTTATTATCAAACTTCAGACTGCTGGTGTCTTCAGAACTGCTGCACTGATTTCCTTGACACCTGGACACTTTAATTACACTCAGATCTTCTTTAGACTCGCTCCAGACCCGTCACAGGTACTACTTTCATTCTCACAACATATCACCACCTGTTAGGTGAAATACAACCCAAATAAATCTTAACTACCCTTCTTCAAATATGGGCCAATTCAACTTCATGCTTGGTAGACACTTGGTAGTCCACCACTTACTCTATTCATAGCTCAGTCACAGTCACAGACTTGTTTGGGTGCATTCAAAACTATTACCTAATGTAAATGTTTTTTATTGTTTTCTTAATGCAAACATTTCCTTGGTAGCTTGACATTATAAATGAGGTGCACAGCTCTGGCCAGCCAAATCTTTAGGTTTTGTTGCATGGTTTTATTTATGCACTAACTTAACAAAATATTAGGGACCACTTTGTTGTACAGGAGTGACTCTTCTGCAAGTCAACAAATGAAAGCTTTTCAATGTCTTATTTTGGCATGTATTCTTTCATTCGCACTTCTTGAAGTGAGATGAGCTGTGACATTCAATTTGCACCGCATACCATGGTACAGATGATTAACAGAAATTGTTTTCTTTATTACCAGTGTAATAGCTTAGAATTATAAGGACATTTTTAAAACATTTAAACATGCATTAGCAATTACATATACCAGGAATGCTTGGGAAGTTTCATTCTTAAGTTTAAATTTAAGCTACTAGGTCTTAGGCCCATATAATGAGAGAGGCTTAACAGAACTGCATTGTTATTCATAGGAATTTTATTTGTTTGGTATAATACTGACACAATGGTGTCAAGAACAACCATTTGTGTAATTATGCAGTTTATCTTTTAAAATATTTTTCAGTTTGTAACAAACAACAGACAGACCTGAATGTGCTTGAGCTGGAGTTCTTTTTTCTGTTAGTGGTAAATTGTTAAAAAATAGCCAACAATCGCTAGTCATTTCATATGAGTGTGTCAGTCATTCTATTGTATATCCATAGATTGACATACTGTAGTGTTTTGTGTAATGTTACCTCTTAGAACACATCCAAGTGGAATTCTAGTTCTCTTCACAATGGAAACTATTGCTAGCCTAAGGTAAAGGAAATCCTTTAAAAACCTCTAAATGAACAACTGGGGAGTTTTCTTCCCAGACAGTTAAGGACTTGCAATTGTGTAGTTCCTTGCTATCTGTTCTGTGAAAGGGACTGAAAAAGCAGCACGAAAGTGTTTCTGCAGTTATGCCTCCTCTTTTTTATTACGGGTAATTGATCCAAGTCTGACTATTTAATGGAATCCACAATTGTGAAGCTTGAAAGACAATTTACACATGAAGAGCATAACAATTTTGTGCTCAAGGTGACATCATCCTTGCTTTAAAGGGCAATTTCATGTAAATATATTTTATTTGGTAATTTCTGTTATGTAGAACTCAAAATTCAAATTAAATGATACTGTTAGACACCTTGTTGTTTTGAATACAAATTGTTATTTTGTCCTATTTTAATGACTGTACCTTTGTTGCACATGCTTTCAGAAATGGTGATGTCTTTAGAGGAAGGAGAGTGCTGGGTGCCTGGTTAATTAGATCAGATAGAGGCTGTAGTACATGTATAAATCAGGTGGACAGATGGGCAGGGCATGCTGGGATTAATCATTATCTTGTGTACAGGTTAGTGTGTGACAGCACTTTTGAAACTGTAAGAAGGCATTGTGCCCTGGATCGCTGCTAACACACTTTTTAACAATGGGCTTTAGAAAATAAATTACATCCTCTCTGCTAAGTTTAAAGTAAAGCAAATGCACTAATACAAATGAAGGCAATTGGTTATGTCCTATAATCTCTTGTGTGAAAATGGTGCCATATAGACAAGAGTATAATCTTACCTATACTATAAATTAATCTAGTCCCACAGTACCTTTCTGAAGTTGTATTGAGAAACAGGACTCTTGATTTTCCACAATTGATCAGCTGTTTTATCAATAACAGAGATACCAGGTATTAATGCTTTGCTTTTCGTATAATTAACTTGCATACCTTGAGGTGGTTTCTGGAGCAACCTGCAGGAAACCGGAAGTTTAATTGTTTGCAAGGAATGGATAACGGCAGCAGATAAAAAAAAAGCATTCCCATTCAGATAAAACTCTGATCTTTCATCGTCTCATGCCTTTCAAACCATCACAAATAACATATTCCAAGCTGATAGTAATAAAAGCTGCTTTCTCTCACATTAGAAATGATCTTTTATCAGCAGTACTTGTAGCACAAACAGAGCTGCTCTGTGAGTGATAATTTTTCACAACTATGTTCTATAAATGGTTTTCAGATCAAAAGTAATTTATGTCGCTGGGGCTATATGGGTTATATATACAGTATGTAGTTAAAAAAACCCCGACATGCTTGGATATTAAACATGATTACCTGATTTCTTCTTTTTTTTTTTACCAGCCACGGGGCATATACTGTACTGAAGTATCTGTTTAGTTTTATGTTCTATTCAATAGATAGAACTACGCAAGCTGTTCAGTGTAAGCAGACTATCGACAGTAAACCTTTTCTTTTCCAATGTTAAATATGGGATGGGCAAAAAGTCTGCAAAGCAGCTCATAAATGAATTGCAATTTTTTTTGCCCGAGGTTCACTCTGGGGAGTCAAGATTTCTGCTCCAGGTACCATGCTGGTCATTGAAACAGTGTTTTTAATTAAATCCTCAGTCCTCCGTAGGGAATATTACATTCAAATACTGTACAAGTGAATTTGACATAATGGCAGGTTCTGTATTTCTAGTTTTTATTCAAGGCATTTCATTAGCCTGCTGATTAGATCTGGGAAGAGGCATTCACAAGTACAACACCAGGCCTATTATGTAGATAATGCAATGAATGACAGGAATCACTTGCACTGTATCGGGAAGTGTTTTTAACTTACTCTCTTCCATTCAGAAATTCACAATGGTTGCCTCAATTGAATTAAACTGTTTTGACACTATTGGCATACTTCAAATAACACTCAGTTCCATCTTCCTCTATTTATTTGACTATTCTAGGAGAACACTGAGTTAATTTTCTGTTACTGCTAAACGATATTTTGGTCTCCAACCCATTAGCTGGTTCTGTAGTTTGGAAGGAAGCCACCAGCAGGAACCTTTACTTGCTCCCACAGTGCACCTTCTCCAACACATTCTGGACCAAGGCAGTGAGAAATAATACAGACAATTATTGAAACAGAATCAGTCTTTTTAAATAGCAGTAACACATTAGAGTAATTCAAAGGGGACAGCACAGATATTATGATGATCTGGTTTAATCAACTAAAGAGATTACTGCTCACATTAATAATGTAAAACCACGCAATCAATCCACGTCCTGAGGGATCCCTCTGTCCTCAAGCTTTTGCTTTTCCTTGCAGGCTGTTTGATTTAAATTTTCTGTTAAAGCCTATTTTTCTGCATTTGTTTTCAATTCTTAGAAAAATGGAATGAGTACCAACCCTGAAGTAATTGGCAAGTTTCAGACCTGCCCTCATGCAGGTGTGTTAGCTGAAATATAGCCCATTGTACTTAAACTTAAAGACAAACAAGCACTGTGAGAGAGTCTGATATGCAGCCATTTCCACCTGTGTCTGTCCATCATAATCTGGTCACCGATTAAGAGCTTTGTGTCAGAACTAAGGGAGCAAATTCTTGATTAGCAAGTGGAGAAGAGAAAGTTATGCATACTGAAGTTATTGGAATTATTTCTGGTATATTATTTTACTTTAGGATGTTGTTCTAATTTATTTTATTATTATACTTTAGCTAGGGTATTGGTAAAAACCAAGGCCTGAGTGCAATAAAAAAGTAAACAAGCAAGCAGATGACTTACAGGAACAAATTAGCAGCAGTGATTAAGGGCATAGCTGGAATGAAAACCTGCAGACACAGGGCTCCCTCAGGACTAGGGTTGAGAACCAGTGAAATGAGTGATATTTTCTGAAAAATTAATTACAACACGAGGTAAATATGTTACTTTAATGGGGATCACAACACTGAAAATATTTGTCATATATTTCATTTTAATGTAGCATTGTTTTCTCCTTGATTCTTGTTTGGAATAGTACCTTAAGAATGTTTGTCTCTTGTAAGCGTTAGGGCTTGTGTCCTGAAACGCTTTGTGCTTTTGCCACAGACATTCAGACGACTGCATATAAATCTGATTCACCAACAACAAACTACAAATCCAGATAAACTGAGTGTTAGGCAGCATTGCTTACTGTTACGGCCCAGTTTAGGTCCATGTGTTTTCGTTTTCTTCCGCACTTTCCGTTTACAGGTATTCCGGTTTTCATTGGTTCATCATTCATCCGCTTCCACATTCGTGATGACATCCCCACATCTCCCGGCCAATCAGCAACAAGACTTCAAGTTCAAATACCGAAGAAGTTCCGACATCGAGAGCTTCGGCTCAACTTCAGTTAGCTTTCTGCTCAACTTCGGTTAGGTTTCGGCTCGTGTTTGCATTTGCTCACTAGTGTCTGTGTTTGTTCGTTGTTGGCTTCGTCTTCGTTTGTTTTTTGGTTCTGATTACCTGTGTTTTGTTATTACCTTGCCCGCACTTGTTACTTTCCCTTTTACCTTGCTTGTGCTCATTTGTTTACCCATTCATTGCTCGTGTATTTCTTCATGTATTACCCGTTTCCCATAATCGTGCAACTGGTTCACTAGTGTTGTGTTATTGTGAACCGTGAACTTGTTGTACACTAGGGAAAAAGGTATAGATGAGGTCGTCAGGTTACATTGTGAACACCTAGGTCTGTTTTTGTCTAGACACACTAAGTTAAGGGTGAGTGCCACCTTTCTGGTTTTTGGGCAGTCAGCGTACGTGAGTTCGAGCGTTTGAAGATGCCAAAGACCTTTTGTTTTGGTTAGTTAGGTCAGTGTATTAGTGCCATTTGTTTTGTTATTTTCTTTTCTTTGGCAATGCTCAGGATCCTTTTCCGTGTGTTCTTTGTGTCCTGTAAATACGTGCCAGTCACTTATTCACTTTTTTTAAACTTGTAAATAAATCGCTTTTGCACCGAAATTCTGTTGTCACGCTTCCTAAGTCCCTCATCAGAAATCCGCCTGCATCCAAACCCATCCTTAATGTTACACCCCTTTAACCCTAGACACCTGGGGTCATAACACTTACTGTATGCCAGAGGCTTGCTGTTTCCAAAATCCATCCCAGAGCTCTAGGTTTGGAATTCAAAACTGGAGTGGGGGCCAAAGTCTGTATTTTTCCATTTCCATCCATGGGCCACTGGAATGCTGCTCACTGAAGCTATTAGGATGGGAAACCATGGGGCTCCTGTGTGGCACAGCTGGTAGAGGAGCTCACCTTTCAAGCAAGTCCAATGGTCCAAACGTTGGCTGCTCAAGGCTGAGTCCCATCAACAGCCGATTAAGACCAGGATTCCCCAAGTGTCGGTGCACAATTGGCAGAGAGCCTCCAGGATATGGTGGATATTGTTTAGCCTTGGGTTTCTTGACTTTTCGTTAGACAGCGACTACAGGGACTTGTTGGAAGATGTGGTGTTTTTTTCCAATTGGCGCTTACTTTCCTGTGAGGTAGGTTTAATCAGGCAGTGTATAAAGAGATGAATGACTCTGACTGATATATGCACATTGGAGGAGAATATCTTTGGTTTCTAATTTTCCCTACCAAGACAGAATACTATTTATAACTGCACTGCAAATAAATATTTTAGCAATATTTATCAGTAAATATTTTTTGGAGCTTCAGAGGGTGATTCCATTTTTGTAAATACCCAGGCAGGAGCTGTAAAATTAAATTTTTATGTTCACTCTTCGATAAAACGAAAAGAAGCATATACCATACGATGCTAATTATTTCCCAAAGGTTTTAGCTTGTAAATAGCAAATTATAATTATGTTTCTGCCAAATATGGTTCATTGAAGAAGAAAGCTATTTGTTAACTTTTTTGTATAGGAAGAGTCTTTTTATTATGGGCAAAAAGATAATTTAATGCAACTGGCAATTATTTTATAGCAACATATAATTGTAATAAAATACAATATTATTATGTATACAGTACATATGTTTATTATTTTGAATATTAAATTTTACTGCTAATGATTTTTCCTTGAGATAAACAAATGGTAAAATCAGCACTGTAGAAAGAGTTGTGGAGTGATTCTGCGCGCCACAAATTTGTCTTCTGATGGCTCTGTGTATTTAATGAAAACTTTACTTTCTGTTCCATGTTGCATGAAAGACAGCCAAAGGCTAACTCATTAAGTATGTACCTATTCCTCCTACATGTCTTCACATATCAGATTGAAAGAGGATAAAAAATAATAAAATTGGACAAGGATCTTGATTTTAATGCAGCGCGTGTATTCAGGAATACTGTTTTAATTTGAATAGCTGCCTTTATGTGCATGGTATTCTTAAGTTGCCCCAAATCCATATTGTCTTTTTTGTAATTTCATGGAAAAGTTCAAAACTAAGCTTTAAAAAATAAAGCCTCTGAATTGAAATCTAACAAACTTGGAAGTGGGGCTTGGGGTCTCTTTGTAAATTTGAATACTGTCTACCATGTATAGTAAATCCCCCTAGAAAATGTGTTTTTATATAGCCTTGTCCTCCCTCTTCTTTTCCTACATTATTGGGATGGACTTTCTGAACTACAAGTTTCTCATTCATCTTAGGGAAAGAAAGCCAAAGGTGAACATTAACTCTGTGCAGCTCTTTAATGGAACACCTAAACCTCTGACACCCTAAAGTTTGCAGTGGCCCCTTTTCCAAACCAAGACATCATTCCCAGAAAGAATGCACTTTCTGCAAAAGAATGCTCATTCTTAAATATTTTTTATTATCATTTTAGATTTAAAATCTCAGTAATATAGATATTTTAAACAGAACCGTATGCATTATAGCAGAGTATTAGCTACTGAGACAATTTAGCTGTGTGTGAGATAATAAAACCATCATAGTCAATGTTATTGTACTCTGTAATACCCCCAGTAGGGTGTGAGCAGGCTGTTGAGTGGTCTCAATTAGTGCCAAAAGGCTACTGACGCACAAAAGAAATGTAGATGAGATCATCACATGTTGGCAGTTGGAATACAGGAAAATATGAGTTCTGTGCTCATCTGTTTCAGTATTCTGCCTGCTGCAGATCCTTGCTTTTGATTCCAATTACATGCACAGCAGTGCCATATGTAAATGAGCGTCCAATCTTCCTACAGGACATTTGAATCGGCAGTACAGCTATACTTGACAGTGTGCTTCAGTACCTGCATTAGAAATAATTCCTGTTTAGCTGTCATATTATTTGTCAGGAATACTTATTTTGATTACAAGTCTCTGTACTATATTTTAACACAGTATACACACTTAATCCAGTGAGACCCAAGCATAGATTGCCTTTCTAAATTGAATCAAACACACTTCGAATGTCAGAGCATTGTGTGCATGCAAACAGGGTCTCTGAGGGTTTAAACACAACCCTGTTCGTCCCTGATAAGTTAAGATACTGAGCACTTTTTGCCTGCCTCAGTCCTCAGGCTGATTGCTCTGTGGTACAGAGCTCTGACATTTTCAAAAGAACAGTGTTTACTTTACATATTGTGCATAGAGCACAACACCAAATTTAAAACCACACAAAAATAAGAGGATCGAACTGCAAAGCTTTGTGCAGGCAGGGCCTCCACTGCATCTGATCATGCAAAAGCCTGACATTTTCACCGTGGGCATAGTAAAGCTGGATAATTGCTCTGTGTTTGAAGTGCTCATGTTTAATATTTCGAAGTATCTCAAGTATCAGTTATCATATGCAGTAGGTCTGCTGGTCTTTTTCTGTGCTATTTTTACTTGAAGTGTGATGATTCAAACCTACTTTTGTTCTCTAGGTATTGCCCTCAACAGATTCCCCTTACTAGGTGGACAAGGATATGGTTGGGAGGTGAGGTACTGTAGTAGTTTAAGCATAAGTTAAACTATATACTGTATAGTAGCAAAGTATTACTGTTTCATTTCAGAATATAGTGCTAAGGATTCAGTGTGATAGAAATAAGCATAAGTCAGTTTTTCCAAATCAATGATGGTGAAAAGGAACCTCGCAGACCTGACTTCTTTTTCTGAACTTTTTGTCTTTGGATTGTATGAATGCTTGTTTGCTGAAATAGCAACAGTTTGACTCTATCACAGGTAACCCAGGTATTTTCAAATTTTAATATCTTGCAGTCTGCCATTTACATGCCTTTGCCCATTTTTTTATTTTGTAATCTGTGACACCTAGCCATCTGTGATATTGGTTCAAAAATAAACATCTAAATAATTAGCCTAAAAGCAAGGGGTAACAAGGTTTATGCTTTGTTTTAGGTGCCCAGACAGTGAACTGTTTCATGAAAAGAGGAGTTTATAGTATTCAGAACCAACTGACTATTGCATGTCACAATGTGTCGAAAGGTGTCATTAATAATTATTATGGATGAGGGACCTGCACAACCTCAGAATCAGATAGTTCTCAGTTTACTGTTGGTGAACCAAGCTGGCTTGCATCAACTTCCTGGCTCCAAAGGCTTATTAAAATGTTTAAATTAGAGGAACTAAGGAACTAAGCAGCAAGTGCTGAACCTCAATCACTTTGCTTCCACAAGTACCAGATCAGAAAAAGCACTCAAACGAACAAAGAAATGTATTTGCCTCACAATTTAAGAACAGATGCAAATTAGAGGAGGCAATCTGGTCCTTCTAGGTACAGTAGTTCAGGATGATCTAATCCTGCCTTTGCTTAAAGAAAGTCATGGTATCCACATCAGCAAGATGGCTGGAGAGCTTGTCCTAGACTCCCATGTCCCCTTTTAGCCACATTTTAAATGCACTTCCCTCTAGTTACTGCTTGTTCCCTCTGGGTAATGTTTCACATCTGATGTGGGGTTGTGCTTGGTCTAAGGTTTTTGTGGTGAAGAATGTCTCTATAGCACCTGTAGAAACAGGGTGACACTTATTGAGCTGAATAGCAACCACTATGTGCTGTTCTTCACAGGCATTTAATCATTTTTTGCACATACGAGGAGACTCAGCTGATGTGTAAAGGCAATCACTTGCACAAGACGAGAGGTAAAAGAACAGTGTGCCTTCTAACACCAGCAATGAGGATTTAGGTTCTTTTAGCCAAATCCTTCTTCATAATGTGAATTTCTAGTGCAAGACTACTAACGTGTAGGCAACCCTGGTCAAGTAGAGACAATCCAGTGGGATTAAGGTCAATCTTAAATCACCAATACCTGAAACAAGCAAGGGACACGTTTATTTTGGGTGATTTGTGCAATGAAGCAGTTTAGGGATCATTTATTTGAAATGAATAGAAAAATCCATAGCAGTAAGACCACAGTGGCCATTCCTGACTGAATTGACTGAATCAATTAATTTACCAAATTGAACTCATTTCTACAGCTTTACAAGTGAACAGTTTAAGGTACGATATGAAACTTGCTGGACTGTGGACATTAAGGACCAGGCTGGGCCACCTCCGCACTAGAAGAAGCATTTGTCCTATTAAGTGAACCAAGGTAATAATTCAACATCATGGATTGCACATTAGGCAGCAGTGTGGAGTAATCTTAAGTGGTTGAAGCTCTTCAAAGTGTTTTGTTTGTGCACTGAGGTTCAGAATTACTGTTTAAAAGCAGAAAATAATTAAAAGACAACTGTAAGTTTAAATTCTTGTTAATAAATTAATTACAATGATTGTGCATTAAATGTATAATTCATATAAACACAGTACAAGTATTTATTATTCTTATGCAAAATACAATGGTGATTATATAAAAGCACAGGCTCTTGAAGCAAGAGACTGACAATGTTAGTATTCAGATGTACAATATGAAAGTACAAAACCTAAATGTTGCTTTTATTGTTTTAAGGTGCCAATTTTATGTGATACAATTGTATGAGGTATTTTAGATGATGTGTATTATGATCTATGTCTTAAGCTGAATGTAAGTTTTTCATTGCTACAAAAAAGTTTCATTTAAACCAAACCATGTGTTTGTAACTGTAGCCTTCTTTGACATGCATTTTAATTTTTTGTGTAATTCTATCTTCACAATAGTGAGAGTTAATTGTTGTGCATTACTCTCTTTTCCTGTGTAAAACTGAAGCACTTTCAAAGTTTATTTGGCTTCAAATAATTTAAAATGCACTTTTGTTAGAAGTGTAATTTGTAGTGTATATTTAAACTAGAATTCTGGTGACAAATGAAATATTGTGTGCTAAGTGCTATGGAAGGAGGGATAATAGGTTTTGAAGTATAGATCTTTGAAACCAACAGTTTAGTAATTATTGCTACAGCTGTTTAGTTGAAAATGACACGCTTCATTGTAAAAACCCCTATCAAAATGCTTTCTAAAGCTTTCAAGAATGCTCAGCACTGCCACATGTAATCAGAATCTGCCTTTTTGCTTGTCATAGAATAATAAGGACAAGTTTATTCAATGAAGCACTTTGTCCGTTATGTTACTCTGGGTAAGTAAATGTATTTTTGTTTTTAATTCATTTAGCAGCACTTTATGTGCTGTAGAGCAAAGTTTTTGAAAAGGTTTTAGTATATTGTGAGGTTCTAGTGCAGAAAAATATTAAATGGTTACTTTCATATACTTGTATATTACTGACTTCAGAAACTAAAGTACTGTGACTTGTGGAACAGGACGATCATAATTAACTATTTATGCTTCAATGAGCACATGAGACGTTAATACCATTAATAAATACCAGTAATAGTTTTATTAACTATTCACCAGTGTGCCCAAACATTCCCTCAACAATAAGTAAGAATATTTGTATGCAATATATGTATTTTAAGAAAGTTTGAGTCCTCAGTAAATAATATCTTTACAAGAATGGTGTTCACTTTTGGTCATGTTTAGTCAGTCTCCAGAGCTTTCCTATATTTTTTAATAACTTTGGAAAAAATGGAATTCCTCCTTGTTTAATGGGATTTTATCATGCATTTCTAAGAAGCCATAGAGATAGAGAAAAGTGGATGGCAGTGTTAGACACACAATCCCAATGAAAGAGCTTCTTAGCTGTATTTATTTTAAAACAAAGCTCATTTAATTTACTCTTTAATGCAAAGCACACAGCAATGTTGCCTATTAACTGTAACAGGCACATGATTTGAGTAAAGCAGTGAAAACATATAATAATTCTGTATTAGACTTAACTACCCATTTATATAGCAATAACTGCATATTTATATAGCTTAATTCTTAATTGCTAATTGTGCTGTCCTCAGTGTAATGCTGAATTTTAATAGAAGTAAGTTACTTCTGTTACTTCCTGGTTTTATTTAAAAAGTAGGCCAACTGACAGCACTGCAGTGAACGAATTTCTTTGTACTTATCTGGCAGTGAGAGAGAAACACTTAGGCTAAACTGCACAGATTTTTTTACTGCTTTTTACATGTTTTCCTTATTTTGTTGATAATGTATGTAAAATAGAGTTGTGATGTCATTTTTCTTTATTTTTTACTAAAACTAAACACAGCAAGTGAAGAATGCTGTGATACACACACAGGGGTTTTCTGATGCTAACGTAATAGGATTGTTTTCTGGAGCTTTGGCTGTCAGATATTCAGAGCAGCCAAGAACTGTTTATTTGAAATGAATGCTGTTTCAAAGCTTGTGTGAAGGCAACTTTGATTACATTTAAAAATAAATAGGATTGACTTCAGTTTTAATTCTGTTGTATGTTCACTCACTGATGTGAAGGAATTACAAAGAACCAAACGGTGATAAACGCATGATTCCAAGTGGTAAATGATAATTTTCTTATTATCAATCACTGATACTGAAAACAATGTGTAGACTGAAATGAGAGGCAGGGAACGTCTTCATATTGTGATAATGACGTCCTCAACACTTTCCACCCTGAGAGACCTGACAGGTTAAATATGTTTAAAGGGAGAAATTCCCTTTAAAATTATCCTTTTCATGTTGCAAATTGCAATTATACTGGTGTAGGAATTGATATTTCAAGTAAGACTGTCATGCACATTAAACATGGTTTGTAACACCTTTAACTTCTCGGGTTCTGCTGTATAAATCAGATTTCTGTATTGGTTTAAAAACCAACAGTTCAGTCCATGGTAGCATATGTTGATTTTTTTCTGCTTATAAACAGTCATTGAAGAAATCAGTCTGTGAAAATGCACTGTCAAGTTTTGTGATTCAGGCAGTCAAAAGACACTTCTTCCATTTGCAGTGAATAATACTGAAACCACTCGTGGAATGAAAATGAAGGAAAAAGGCAAGGATGTCATTGATTTTTCAAATTGGTATCTGACACGTCAAAATGTATTTAAGGAGACAATAACTGGAAACACCCTTAATGTAGTATGCGTCTCTCCTTATAAACTGACATTGCAGCTGAGTACTACTGAAGTGGATGGGATTCAAATCAAGGCTAACAAACATCTGCTTCTGTGTTTATTTGTCTGTCTACTCTTCTTAGTGCAAGGATTTTTATGTCTAACCACATCTTTCATTTTTTAATAATTTCTGCAGTGCAGCATCTTAAATATTCTGTCAGTAGAATGAATACAAATGTTATTCATTCGCTCCTGGCTGTAGAGGACATCACACCAACGCCTCTAAGGGTTTTTCATTTACAGTGCGTGTACATTGAATAAAAGTAAAAATGCACCAATCAAACCGTGGCCTGACAGGCGAGCCATCTAACTGCTCTTGAACCCAGTCTCTGAGTGGAAAGGAAAATCTGAGTAATGGTAGAGTGCAAAGCAGTTTTTCATACCGTAATCTGGGTGGCACAGTAGCACAGGCAGCAGTGCTAATCACTCACAGCGCTGGAAATCTGAGTTCAATTTTAGACCTGGGGTGCAATCTGCGTGGAGGTTGTATGTGCTCCCTGTGTTTGCGTGTGTCCTCCTGGTGGACCCTGGTTTCCTTCCACAGTCTAAAAAATGACTAGTAGGTTAATTGGTTTGTGGAAAAATTGGCCCTGGTGTGGGTGCGTGTCTGTGTGCGCCCTGCGATGGACTGGTGTCCTGCCCATGGTTTATCCTGCCTTGCTCCTATTGCTTGTTGGGGTAGGCTACAGCTCCTCTGCAGCCCTGGATGAAGGAGTGAGAAGATGGATTTATTAAACCGACATTATTGTTTGGCACAATATCAGAGACCAATATTCACCTCCTACTCTTATGTTTTTATGTTCAATGCAGGAGTCTTTGGGAGGTGTGTACAATATATCGAACCCCTTTATCAAACCTTTGTGTTTGGTAGCAGGTACTGTACCTCATATTAAACAACATAGACAATGGTTATTATTAAACATGTTTCATAACAAGAAGCAAAAAAGATTTTAGATAGAATTCCATTAATAGATTATTGCAAAACAAATGAGGCTTTTGTAAAAGGCAATGTAGGTAATTGAGTGGGTTAATCTGAAACAAGCGTGATTCAGTCCACAGTTCCTCTCTCAAGTGGGAGAAAGCTGTTCATGTTGGTGGGGAATGACCTTTCCTTATATAAGTTCTTACATTCTTTTAATTGTAATTAAATTTTATCCTTTTCAAAATGAGGTGCTACTATAAAGAAAACTACAGCTTCTATTCCTGTTGTTTTTGACAACTTAATGTTTATCCTAATTTTAATTGAAATTATTTTGACAAGCAATTGTCTACATCTGTAATACGGAAAAAAACACCTTGACACCTCAATGCAAAAGAACATGCAATGAAATTCGTAATTTTAAGAAGGAGAACAAAATTTCAACCACATAAAAAAATTAATAACTTCTTCCCATACTGAAAAAACAACTTAGAATTACATCTGTTTTTCCCATGTTAAATCCCCCTTACAATTGCTGACCAATTGAAACCTTTTAACACGTGTGTTCACTTCAAGCAAGAGAACAAAAGGTTTGTACAGCACTAATGCCTCCTGCTTTGGCTGCATCAAGTCATCTTCAGCCTCACTTAGAGGAGCACTAGCATTAAAAAGGGCAGAGGAGAAAATATTTAAGTTATTCTGTACTGTCGAAACATATATTAATAAAGTTCAAGAGGGAAATTTGCTATATAGCTACGTACGAACTGCTTTGAGTTAAAAGCAATATTAAACCTTGGTAATGCATTAAAATGTTAATATAGAGCTAGTGTGATCAAAGCTGACATTATTATTATTAATAGTGTGTACTGCAAGATATTATCAAAGTGTATGCAAGGCCACTTTGATGTTTTGAAAGTTAGAGGTCTCATGAGATAAATCTTTTAATGCACAGTCACAAGTACAATATCTTTTATGTGCCATTTGATTGTTTTGTGAATTGCACTGTTCATGTTAATTGAGGTATGTAACGAAAGATGATGACAATAGTCAGCCTGTATTGTAGATTATGAAACCCGTTTTTTTCTGATGTTTGTAGGCTTCATGTATTACATTTACTCTTGTCTATCTTCTCAGTGCAGCAGTTGAGACACTGAAGTCATACTGTCCCATTAGTGGGAGAGGTAAATGATGATACCCCACCTTGATCAGCTTCAGCTGCTGGAGTTCATACCTGTTTTGTGTGCTTGGTTGTTAATTGTGTGTATTGAATGAGAAAGGAGCCTTCACATTTACTGTAAATACTGATTCCTAAATTCTTGAATGAGAGAGAAGTCTTTACAGCCAAAACTCATTCATTGAAACTGAAACTCATTCAAGTTCACCTCATTGCAGAAAGTAAAATAAATATATTGCAGCAACAACAAATTTCACCTCATCTGACAAGTTTTTTCCTTTCAATGGAGAAGTAGTAAAACCTGTGAGCTAGTGTTGGTATCAGCCTCCAAGGTAAAGCAGTAATGAAAAAAGTGATCAGATGAGTCTGAGGGCCCCATGCCTGAGAGTGCTACACTCTTAGCTAATAATGTTCTCTGTTTTAGCTGTGATATGCCCTCCCCTTTCAGTTATAATATGAGACCACAAAGCAAAAATTAGAGGTGTCTGCTTCATTACGCTGATTAACAATAATCCTTGAGTTAATTACCTCCTCCCCTGACAGACTACCACCATGGGGCTTTGTTTTACCTTTCAGTTAATCTTAGATTGCTCATTCATACTCTTATTGAAAAAATCGTTTGTCTTTTTAATCACTTATTCTTTTTTTAGTTTAGAATTATTTTGCCATGTTAAATGGTACATATAACAAGATATTCAGTGAACGTAATTGCTCATTCATTCATGGAAAGTGCAAGATTGGAGGAGCATGAAAGAAAACAACACATAGGCAGGTATTCCAGATATTTCAGCAGTTGTTTTTTTTAAAAAAAGAAACGCATCTCTGCAATTAATTAATGTTTACTGTGAACATATTAAACATTTGTTTTTTTTAATAATGTGTGGGGGTGTCATTTTATACCCCATATACTGTAGATGACTTCAGAAATGTTGAAAAGAAACTTTCTATTTAGAAACTTTCTATTTCTATTGAGGCAACAACAAAAAAGAACTTCACGTAGAATTGGGGATCCTAGTGACAAATCCTGTAAATTGCACTGAACACTGGCAAACACACTTGGATGCTTTTGGGACGTTGTTTTTTCAGATGAAAGTGAAAAGACATTGAATGTCTGAAAATATTTTAAATGTTATTTTAAATATTAAAATTTCATATTTAATGGTCATTTAAAAAAATGTAGATTTTTTAAAATTCCACCTTTACGTTTTGTAGGATTTAGATTGGATCTAGAAGGTGTCTGCAAGGGAAAATAGCTGTTTTGTCTATTGACAAAGTCTTGGGATGCAGGAGGATGTGGTTCTTATTGGAGTAGTGTGCAGAGGGGTATCAAGAGGTTATGCACACCTATTGGTTCAGTATCTTGTGCATTCTTTGGGTTACAATGATTGGAGCTTCACAGCTGTCCCAGGTGGCTGTTCAATTTTAGTAATATTGAACAATGACCAAACCTTTCTAGGGAGGTCATTAAATCAGTCCTTTTGGGGGTGATACAGTAAAAATAGGCCCCAGTACAGTATGCATAAGACTCGACATAGAGTTTTAAAGAAAAAGCGAGCTCTAAAATCAGAAGAAACTTTACAGTGAGTGGCTTTCCAATCGGCAGGCTAGACAACATATATCTTCCAGTTTTTTGTGTCCAGTTCCCAGGAAGCTCTGTCATTTGTTGCTCTGTATTTGCATGTCAGTAGATAGATGACATGTAATGTTACAGTATATCCCGAAACACTCCATTTGATTATACTCTTCAAAAAGGCAAAATGTTTGTATTTTAAGAATATTTTCTAAGAATGTTCAAAATGTAATAATTCAGGAAATGCAGCTCAAATCTGATGCTGCTTTTAAATTCATGAACATCACAAACTCATTGTTCATTCTTGAGCCTGAATTGTCATGCCCAGGAGAGCCAGAGCTCACAGCCCTTAGTTTCCTTGGAAACTGGGCACATTCCCGGGAGAAGCCGTATTCCACCTGGGGCCTCACTCAGGCCAATTATTCCAGCCTCCTCCATCCGGTTAACGGGATCTTCAATCATCAGACCACTATACTTAAACCCTTCTCTGCCACTGATCTGGTGCTCTGACATTGAGATACGTTTAGACCAAAGTAGTGCGCTCATCAATACTAACCTGTGTCACCAGGCCCTACAAGACGGGGGGCCAGCAGGGCCATTTGGCCCCGGGCCTCAACTCACAGGGGTCCTCACTTCACAGGGGGACCTCACCGCAGCCCAGGGTGCATGGTCCTCCACTTTAACCCTTTGGCTGTGTTTCTCGACTCAAAGTCAAATTTGGAACTTTTACCACATACTGTGATTCACAACTAAAGAACACGGGCGTGAAAAAAACATCCCCCTTCCGGTGCTGAATCTACCCTTCTTCAGGAGTTTCTAAATGCCCGCCTTAATCTTCCCATCATGCCATTCTTCACATTAAATTATTTGTTACCCCTCCCGGAGGGCCTGTGTGTCACTGAAGGAAACTGATTGAATCCGCCCAAAAGATTCCCAGTTTGTCCTGAACCTGTTCCACCTCTCAGCAGCGGACCGGTGGTTTGGTTCCCTGCAATAATCCTGTACGGAGCTCCAGCCCCCTCCCTGCACCTTCAGTCCTGTCAGATCCCAGTCACCATCTTTCTCCCAGTATCTCCGCCTGTCTCTGGCCTGCCTCGGCCATCCTCGACAGCCTCCCTTCGCAGACTGTACCCAGTTTGGCTGTCAGCTGACACCATCAGCTAGCCATGTTGTAACATGAATAAAACAAAACAGGTTCCTGCTAGAGTTTATAGGATGATAGGCCTAATAGGTACATTAATCTCTAACTCAGGGTTGTCATACTCTTTTTTTTCTGTATCGGGATGCATTTGATATAATTTAAGTGGATTGTACATACCATATTATTAAAGAAATGCTTAGCGCAACCAATAGAATATAATAGAACGGTGTTAATTATTTGTAGTCCTGATGTTTTTGGTGCTTATTTACCTTCATTACATTAACATTAGCAGTAATTGCATCTCCAGAAGATGCTAGTGTAGCAAAAGCTGCTCATTACCCTTTGAATATAGGATATTTTTTATGATTATTAACCATAATTATATAAAATATTATAGCTGTGATTACTGTATGCTACTTATTGTAAATCTCTGTTCTTTTGAAAATAGTGTTGTTGGCATGTCTTGTTCAAAAAAATAAACGAGCAACTATAGTATACTCACTCCTCTCTATATGAACACTTGATTTATACTATTTTTTGCTACAACAAAGCCTGTATTTTAATACTTGTTTTATCACCATACGGAGCAATTTCAGCTACAATAAAGGAAGGAAGGTGCTTCCCTTGTGAGCTTAATTACTTTTATCATTGAACATCCTTATTTTTAAATCATGTCAGGAAAATGTGTTGCCAGTATTTCGCCTGAGAAAACGGAGGGTGCTGTAAAATGTGAAGTGACAGAGAGGGCTGAGAAAGGCAAGGGCCTGAGTTGATTAAGTGGTGCATTACACCAGACTGGGAGGTGATCTGGGAAAATATTTTTGCATCATCAACAAACACAGCTCACTACCATATCCATTTCCAGTCTATTGACAGGTCCTCTGCTTCTCCACTTAAGAGAGTCCAGATAAGGTTATCAACAGATCCCACCTGTCAGCCCTATACAGTATGTCGCAAGCACTGGTACAGTATACAGTACTTGCTTTGGCCCATAATGAATGTGTTTCAGAAATATGTGGGGTCTGTGCTGGCTTATACATTATAGTAGCTACTATTCTCCTCCAACCTTCGCTAGTTCTGTTACTCTCTGATGTACAGTATCACAGTTAACACTCTCCATGCTCGACAGGGGTGTTTCCTTAGCTGGCATGACTTCAGCAAAGAAGACTATTCCGAAGAATTGGATAGAGTTCCACATTTCTTTTTCTTGCGATTGCAAACGTGATATTTTGCTTCTAGAAATGCCCACGGCTCCATCAGTACATTGGTGGTTTAGGACACTGGTCCAAATGAAGTACTGTAGCTCAGATGAGGTGGTGTTTTGTGTACATTATCAAAGACCAGGTTTCTCATCTTTCATTATTCCTTTTCCTTGGCTTTTTTTTCCACTAAAACACTAATGTACATTGTGTATCTCTAGATGAGGTATAAGTGGTCTGTTTTGTTCTGTAATTGCTTCTGTGTTTTCTCCGCCATTGGGTTATGATTTAAATAAAAATAAACATATTGTTCAAAAAGTATGGTTTTTGCATTGCCTAAAACAATGCTGAGCTCTGCATAAGTTCTACATTTGACATTTTTTCTATGTCTTGTCTGGTTACACCACTAAGAGAAACAGGCTAATGATTGTAAACATGCAATAGTTTTCTTACATTTGGCAATTCAGTCCTGTTTAGGTAATAGCAATGAGTAACACTGGATAATTTTGAAACCTCTGGAACACGTTTTATTAATAGCAGGATTTTGGTGCTGTTAACTGAGTGTGTGCGTGTCTGTGTCTGTGTGTGCCCTACGGTGGACCTCATGAATCCTGCCTTGCACTCATTGTTTGTTGAGGTGGGCTCAGACTCCCCCATGAATTGGAAGAAATGGTTAGAAAACAGACGGATGTATTAGAGACCCCACTCACCCCTTTATGGAGGGTTATCACCATATTATCGGATTCCTGATGAAAGTTGTTCCTCATTGTGTCTGCCACAGATACAGTACATTCGTTGCGTACTCAGTACTGATCTAGACAGTTTTGCGGATCTGGTTATAGAATGCTTTTGGGCACTCTTTACATGAATGTTCTTTAACATGTGACTGGTACGGCTGTCCTTCAGACTCCTCAACTGTAACTTCCCAGTGTTGATTCCTTATTTACTAACACTCTTTAGGCATGATACTGGCATAAATCATGAGTATAACTGCAGCTAAAACATTGTTATACATGTTATACAAGAATGAGTGGATATTATTGGTAACTGCACACAAATATGGCTGTATTCATGTACATCTACAGTACATTTCATTTTGCTCATAAGAAACAGCTACAGTTTGATAAGATGCTTTCTCTCTTTAGAACTTGTCGCCCCCCAACCCTCTTCCCATTTTTCTATCAAGTTCATGGGATACTGGTACCAGTTCTTGTTTTATTTTGTATTTGGCTTGTATTTTGCAAACCTATTATTTTAGTTTTATCCCCACTGCACTGGTCTATGTTTTTGAAGCCATTTAAAGTGTGCCAGATGACAACAAAGAAAGACCATTGATTAACTGGACTGTGGTTTTACACGGCTGTTTAAAGATAGGTTTTCACAGGCTATGACACATTGACATTTGAAACAGCCCAACATTTAAATTATCCATCTGTGCATTTTCTAACCACTTTCTCCAGTACAGGGTCGCTGGGTAGCTGGAGCCTGTCCTGGCAGTGGGCTAAAGGCTGAATATACCTTGGCACACCAGTCCATCACAGGGCACACACAGAGACAGACACACACACTCACACCATGGCCAATTTTTCCCAGAAACCAGTTAATCTACCAATACAGTACGTCTTTGGACTCTGAGAGGTAACCATAGCACCCAGAGGAAACCCGCGCAAACACGGGAAGAATGGAATTGAACCCCATTTAAATGATCTTTTCATTTAATATGTAAACCTATTCATAATCTACTTTATGCACTTATAGTGTTAGATGAGGCAGGTTAGAGCCCCTTGAGAGGTTTAAAGGCATTGGAAAGGCATACAAGACAAAGAATAAAAACAGCACCATAGCCAAGTCCTTCCTCCCAGTCTTCCTGAACTGTGTAGGCTTGCAGAACCTTTTAAGACCATGCGCTGCTAACACCATCAGGTACTGAGCTCACAAATCCAACTGTCTGGCATGTCACCTGCCCAGTTATCAGCTCTGGGTGGCAAGTCAGCACACTGAAGGTAGCTCAAGAGCAAAATTGGTTTGCCCCATGAGACTGGGCTGGCACTGCCTTGGATGTCATGTTTTTTTACACATGGAGGTTCACACTGGAGGGCACAGAAGCTGCACTCTTTGATGGGCCATGCCTGTAGTAAAGCTGACCTAGTTCCAGCTCTCAGCAGCAATGCCCAGAGAGGTTTAGATGGTATTTCCATTCCTAAAGCATTCTTCCAAAATGGAAGAGTGCAGGAGAAGAAAAGACTCTGTATATACTCCAGAAGGAAAGACAAATCCTGCACTGATCCCTCAAAGTCAGAACTCGAGTCCTGTGACAGAGGCCCTAATTCAGCCCAGACCCCAAGATGTAAAAGGCAAATGTTCTAAACCTCTACAGTACTTGGGCAGGCATTACATCAAAATTAATGGAGCTGTCATGACTATGTTTAGGAATATGGAAGTGCCATGATTTTGATTTAATTCAGGCCTTAGACTCATTATTTTTTTCCGATGAAGAATAGAGCTCATTCAGTTGCACTAGGACATATTTAACAGTTTTAGTAAAGCGACAATGCCTCCTAAATGTTAGTATAACCTAACATGCAGTGATTATTAATCATCCAAATCTGTAAGTTCCCCAATCACTTCAGATTCCACAGAATATAAACCTCACTGGTGAGTAATTGCCTTAAAATATTAAACAAAACCGTGTTGAACTGTAGCAGCCCAATCTTGACCAGTATTACAAACAATGACCCCATTGGCCAGTTATCTTTCAGCTGGATCATTACAGTTAGTTTCAGATGTATTCAAACTCCATTGTTACCATCACAAATACAGGTACTGTAGCTCACTTCTGTGACTTGAGCTCTGTAGGTTCTCTCTCATAGGTTATTAAATAACACATTTTAAATATCTAAAATATGCAGAGCCATGCTAGAGGTTTAGCATATGTCACAGTCTCTTAAAATGAGCCGCTAGAACTTCAATAAGCTTCTATCAATTTCCCTGCATGATGTTTAAATAAAAAAAGACTTATACAGAAGCACTATCTGAACATGAGCAGATACATTATCCAAGCACTTTTGATAATCTTCAAAAAACCTGAATTATGATATAGACTTACAGTATACTTTTCCCCATATTTAAGTAGTCAGTGGAATAGGAGAATGTGTTCTTCAGTGTTCAGATTTGTCTCCATCTTGACAAGTAGATGGGAAAGACTGCAGAGGCGATGTGAATAGAACAAAACCTACTTTGGTATAGATGTGCTAAAAGTAAATATAAATGCAAATCCAAAATGTATAAAACCATTTCAGTTTTTCTTAGGGACAACATGGTGGTAATAGAAATTGTCAAGAAGACAGCACTTTCTTCAGTTTTATCAGTTTATATACAACAAGAAATATACTGAGAGACATTAAAAATACAGCAAAAGCTATTGATTCCAATAGTCCAGGCATCGTGGCATCAATTTTCACTGCTTTGACATGCAGATTTACGGACTTAACCTGACATTGATGTAGCTGTTCAAGTACTAATTGCGTTTAAATCTGATATTAAACTTTGGATAAAATTATATTTCTTTCTATTATACTTGACATGAATAGATTATGTGACTTGTTCTCTTCACCTGTTCTGTTTAAGCATGGCTGCTGATGAAGAACAGCTTTAGTTTAACTCTATAATGCAACAACATGGGGTTATTTTAGACCTTACAGTTGAACCCCATGTACAAAATATCAGTGGGACATCATCCTTCCAGATCAGGAAGAGTACCCAGCAACCTCAGGTTTTGTCTATGGCTTATGCAGGGAATCTAACTAATGCCTTTCTATTTTCCAGACTTGATTCTTGTAATGTTCTGCTAGCTGGGGTTTGAAAGAACACTGTAAAACAGCTGCAGGTGTTGTGATGACTGCAGCTCTGACCTTGCCTGGATCGGGCTGTGGCTGCTCATGGGCCAGAGTGTGCACGTCATCACGGCCCAGTCAGTGGTGAACCCTGCTATGCCACAAGTCAGGCTGAAGAAGTCTACACCGACTAGAATCAAGGGGGTGACATCGCCATCCTGACAAGCACAGTGCCAAGCAGCCTTGTTACAGTATATTCTCCAGCTCTAACTTCTGGTACACAGAAGCATCCTCTGCGACTGATGGACGTCAGTCTGTAAAATCTGAGTCACGGCCCCAGTATAATGGCTGCGCCCCAGCTCTGCCCCTGCAGGGAGTCAATCGTGGCTGCTTGTGGGCCCAGGTCACACCTAGACCAGTGCTTCCCAGACGTCTTCAGCCTGTGACACAGTTGTAATGTTGCAGACTTTTAAAGGGGAACTGCAACGCTGTTTTTTAAATTCCGGGGTTAGAAAGGATCAGCACCGATGAGTACGTTTCAAATCACAATGAAGGTAAAATGCACACGGTAATGTGTAAAAACCTCCAATTCACATCACACAATAGACATCGTTTCCAGGTATGCGCCGCGCCACATTGCGGACATTTTTGTTGCCTCGTTCTGAATCACAAACACTTCTGGTGAGGTGAAGATTACATCGTAAACAAGCAGGCTTGTGAATACATCTCTTTTAATCCCATAGAAATATTGCCCTTAGTCATAAAACAAGTCCTAACTTAAGTCTTAAACATAATTATGATTAAAAGGATCACTTAAATCACAAAGATAGTTTTTTTCTATTTTTCTATCAAGCACTGATATCACCCTCTCACTGAGCTCTTTTATCAGTTGCTTTTTATGGGTAAAAAAAGGTAGAAATGGCTCATGGTTTAAGCACAAATTTTGGTTTAGTATCAGAAATAAAATATATTTCATGTTATGAACTGTCAGGCTTCATAATAATATAAACACCAAAGCGGAGAAAATTCCAATAAACATGTCCTAATCCAAAATTAACAATATTTGAAGACCAATCTTTTTTTGTTGGAATAAAGCACATGCTTTCGATCAAGCACATTTTCTTAATTTACATATAATGTTATGAAACTAACGAACATGAGGCGACATGTTCTTTAGATTCTTTAACTAGACTGCTGACTTGAATGGGTGCAATTGAATTAAATTCAACATAACTTGAAGACAGTTTTAGTGACAAATCTATTTACTTGTTAACTTGTGGTGAAACGTCCGCTACACAACCTGTACTTATTCATTCATACATCGCATTACATTAGTCATTACAGTGACTACTGAGCAGAAAGGGTTGGTTTTCCATCACAATTCTCAAAAACTCTTGATCTCTCCCATGGCGATACCAGTAGTTTGTGAAAAAATGGCGACCATAGAATACTTTCACAAATAACTTCATGATTTTGTGCTTAATTCTGAATTTGAAAAATTTTGCAGTACCATCAATTGATTTATTCTGTTACAGAGATTTAATAACCAGTTTCAGAAATTGGGATGGCATTTCCTCTTAAATGGCTCACCAGGTGATTTTTAAATAGTGAAATACAATAATATTGTATTTGAAATTACTGACTTCACTTTTGACAAAAGCTTAGTGCAAATTATCTTCAGTGTGAGCTTGTTTCAATAAATATTACTTAGCTTTGAAGTGGTACAGGCAGCTTATGCTCAATGTTTAGTGGTCTCCTAGGAGTACCGATGGCATTGTACATCCCAAACTACAGTTCCAAAAACGCAAAGCACTTTAATTGGCGAAAAATAAAGCACAATATAACAATAATCCTTCACATCAGCATGTCACCATCTAGTTTTTTTTTATTTTTACGTCAAAGGTACTTGAGAGAGGCCGATCTTAATGATATAGCAAAATAGAAAATCTTAATGTTATCTGTCGAGTGACGAAAATGTCTGTCAGAAAAAGACAGCCTTTAAAGGGGTACAGGAAATTATTATTCCAACTGCTTGATATGGTTGTCCTGAATGCCCACAACCTGTATAAAAAAGCAATGGCTAAAACTGCCATTTTCAGCACGTACCGTCTGAACCTCTTCAAGCTGCTGCTGTGTCTATATCCCTGACAGACAGAGAACGCAATCACTCTCAATGCCAACACCGTGTGTTTCTGCACTTTTTTATTGTTTTTTTTATATCTGCACACTACTTGTCGACCATGGCAATGGAAAAATGCTAAATTGTCAATTTATTTTATTCATCTCAATTTATTTCAGCCAGAAGTTGTTCTAGGTCTCCTTCTGATTTCCACATTACTCCTATTCTGGATTCACTACAGTGGCTTCCAGTTTAATTTAATTTAATGGTTTTACAATATTACTTCTAACCCTTAAGGCCTCCTTTAGCCTGTATAAACTCCCACACCATGACCCCAGCAATCTAATTATTCCCCTAGCTGTAACCTTCGCACTGATATCAGACTTATATCTCCCAAGGTTAAGAGCTGTGGCTGAAAGGGCCATCTGTGCCTGTGCTCCCAGGCTATAAAATATCCTTCCAAAAAGAATCAGTGAATCTGACCTGCTTGGAAAATTTCAGTTCTTATTAAATCTTACCTGATTAAAATGGCTTCTTAAGACCTAGGTTACTATTTAATTGTATCTTTTTTTCTTTGGCCATCGGGTGCTTTTAATAAAATAAAGATTATTATTTCTTCATTTGAAGTGCAGATCTGTCACTCACAAACTGAGAAAACGTGAGAATATATTCACTTTGTTTAAAAGACATGGAAATAAATAAATGTCATTGCTCATTGTCAATGTTTATATTTGCTGCCAGAGGAAAAAAAAACAAACCGAGCAAATATGCATTTAGATCATCAAAGAGACTCTTGAATCCCATCAGCACAGTCACATACCCGCTTAGCTGAAAGTGGGGATCTATTTAAGGGTGAATGGAATTTCATACAATACTGGCAAGTAGTATAGGAGACTGTTTCTTTAGTAGCTTGCAGTGGGCCTTTGGTGTGCTGCAAGAAATGTTATAGGTTTCCATGGAGACAATCTACTTATCTTGCAAATCCACTTCTGTAGTACAGAGTTGTCTGTAGCTATGTATACTTTGCATGTGCTCCTCTCCTCGTCACTACTATTAATAAAGTCACTTTTGTCAGTGTTGGACAAACATTAAAATCAGTCCCAGTATGTTGCAAGAATTTATATATAGCAGTGGGGCCAGATTGAAGGCAAATATGCATTTGAGCAGTTCCTTGCAGTGTTGCACTTTGCACTAGCTATGAGACAACTCCTAGACTGAACGTTTCTGCCACAAAACATTGGTCAGCGTGGTTTCACAGCCTAGCCAACAGGTTCAGGAGACCTGACATCACTTGATTTATATGTGTGGGCTGCTGTAAAATCTACTGGGTGAGTGGAGCTGGGCTAGCTGAGTTGATAATTGAATTTGAAACTCTGTCTGCTGTATGTTTTGATGAAGACGTGGAAGATTGCTGTGGAGAAATGGGGACTGAACCTGATGTGAAAGCTTCTGATAGGGAAGAATCAAACCCATTTGAGCTTACAGACTATGGACGAGTAGAAAGACTATATTTTATTAAATTATGCTGCTCATTTTATAGTACAGTATATACAGCATGTGGTTGACAAAATATATTTAACCCTGTTATGCTATAACCTTAATGACCCATGCACATTGTTTGGAAAACATGGTGACCTTGGGTAAATAAGGTTTTTCTTGGAAGATCAATGGCTGAAACTTTACATTAATGATTTACAAATTCCATATAAATTCTGTATAATATTAGAATAATATTGTAATAAGGGAGTGTTTAAAAAGTGGTATTAATGGATACATACTAAATATTGATAACATTTAATAACAAAATCAGATTGTTCTCTTGAATGATTATTAACTATGTAAAGGTAATTGTTTTTTATGCATTATAAAGTGAACTAGTGAATTGTTCTCATAAGTTAAAAGTACTTTGGAAATTCAGATAATTCTCCACTTCCAATAATTTATTTCCCTTTTCTGGGGGCAAAAATGGTAAAATACTGTTTGGAAAAGATTTCAGGAAATAGAATTAAAATCCATTAAACATTAGACTCCCCTGTCCAGATCAGCACACTTGCATCTCCCTGTGTGCTCTGCACAGCGTTAACATGTGTGTTAATACAGACAGTATATCCTCATGTGCGCACCCTTGTGTCATGATGGCACAGTGATCGGCATTGCAGCACTGGGACCCTGGGTTGAGTTCCGGACCTGGGCTGCTCCCTGTGTGGAGCTTGTGTTTACTCCCTGTGTTCACATGGGTTTCCTCCAGCTGCTCCGGCTTCCTCCCACAGACCGGAAACACATGGGCAGGTTACTGGCCCTAGTGTGAGTGTATGTACAGTATCTGTGTGTTCCCTGCGATGGACTAGTTTCCCCTCTGGGGTGGACCCTGCCTTGCACCTGTTTGCTTACTGGGATAGGCTCCTGCTCCCCTGGGACCCAGAACTGGGAGAAGTGGTTAGAAAGCGGATTGATGTCTGCACCACACTTCCATGTCCACCAGGCCCAGCCCACGAGTGGAACAGGGTTCAGACTAGTATTAAACAGTTGGTCTGTGTGGTCATTACTGTGCTTGCAGAAGTCCAGAAAGGTCCACAAAAAACTCAAGGTTTTCTCCCTGCCAGCGGTACAATACCATTGTTCTCTTGATAAATGGAGCATTTGGATCATTTAGGTTTTCCAAATTGATTTCCACTGGACTGAACTTTTAACAAGTTAAACCTCCTCAGCACCTACTGTATATCCAATCAACTCTGGTTACTTACTGGTGAGACAATCCAGCAACAATCAAATACAAACCAGTGTGTCCTGGTCAGTAATGAACTAGCAGTTAATCAAAATGGCACCAAAACATTCTATCATTATCCAACACTATCCATTATCCAACAATCTATTAATTTTTTTTTCAACATCATACAGTACATGCATAGAGTGCCATTCATTTTGATGGAATATTGTACATGTCCATAATACAGTGATTTGAGAATGTTAAAATATTAAAAATACAGAAAGTGAAGAAAATGTAATAGATCTCCTCTGCTGTAACACACCATAGTTTTCTGCATATATATAACTAACATTTTCTTTTTAATCCTTTGGCTTAATGTTTACCATGCAAGGTCTGTCTCATTGGTGATTAAAGATGAATTTGAATTTATGATGTTCATAATAATTCTAATAATAGTTGTAATAGCTGTATCTGGTATTCATTTTTAATATTATTCATACAATTGGGAATAAGCCTAGAGATATTTTCTTTGAATAAGGCCCAGCACGCTTGGAAGCGAGGAACAGGGTTGAGACCAGTATTAAACAGTTGGTCCGTGTGGTCATTAATGTGTCCTACTGATTTGCCTGCAGCTTTCATTTCCCAAGATGATGTTCCAACCGCGTAGGAAAAGTTTCAGGATGTTTGGAGGGAAGGAGGCAGACAATGGTGATGCATCGATAATTGGTGTCAGGAAACAAGCCACCGGGAAAGAATACAAGCCAAGACATGCTTCCCGAAGGGGGAACTTTTTAAAAGGATCTTTCAGCTTGCTTTTTCCTCTGAGATTGCAGGAATCATACAATTCAGATGTTTTATATCCCTGGAGATGTATGTGGTTTCGCAGAAGGCTGTTCCTTGGATTAAATCCAGGATGGTAATTAAAATTGTCTCCAAATTGGCTGTGGTAGGACCACCGAGGTTAGCATTATTAAGAAGAAGGGGGAATAATATTTTTTGTATGACTTTCCAGTGGCGCTGATTGGGAGCATAAAGGTTAGAAAATGGAGTAGACTGATGATAGTGAGTCCCTATACAGACGTGACCGTATCCAGTAAGACAGTTTTTTCTCTCTTTAGACTGGTAAAACCTTGATTAGACAGCGTGACTCTACAATAAAATAATTAAATCAAATAGTATGATTGGCTTTATGCATGATTCAGGCTTGTGTTTCTTCTACTCCTTGCAGATCTGTTTTTTTATTATTACATTGTGTAAACATGGTGATGTGCATGTATCACATACCAGGAGAAAGAGAGAAGAAAAGTAGTTACTACTTTGATAGAGGATCACAAGGCATTTTGCTATTGTTAGTTTGATTTTCTCTTAGTTAATACATATGCTGAGATTTCCACATGCTTGGACAGCTTATATATATATAAGAAACAAGAGGGAATTTAAATGGACTCCCTGGGTTGTGTAGTTTGAACCCAGAAGGTTAAGTTAAGCTTTGCAAACTTGACTTTTGATACCACATCGATTCTCAAACCTTAAATCCATCCCTTCAGGCAAGGAAGTAAATATTCTGATAAATTAGTCTGCGGCAAAAGGCTCCTTACTAGTTCATTTTCTTAACTTGCACTGCTCCCAAAGTACTGGAACAAGAAATTCTGAGACGATATGGCAAATAATAGCATTTGGTCCCTATTGCTCATTTTAGAAGAAACAGGCAAGTCTGAAAGCCACTGGGGTATAGGATCAGTGAAGAGTTTTTGACTATACATTAGACTGTATCTGGCATTAGATCCCGTTCATTAGTTAGGGAATATTTTATTTCAACCTCATATATAAAGGTAGTTGTAGATGGGTTATAATAATAGATCAAATGATAAGTAATTCAAAGAACTGTGTGTTTGTAGAGAACCTGGATTTACATAAAGCATGGGATATAATGCTTGAATGTTTTTGTCTTGATAAAATTCAATAAATTGTCCTCTATGTGTTTTTCATAGAAATAAACACTTTTTTAGAGGCTTCTTCCTGAGTCCAAATAATTAAAGACCAACATTGAAGCATTTAAGGCAACTGCTAATTTGATTTAATAGTGTAGTTTCCAAAGAGATTAGGACCATTATGCAGAATACAATATATCGGTCCTATTCGCCTGTGTTTGACTCAGGGGTTACTTGTAGCAGAGAACCCTTGAGAGGTTTGATCGGTCTCACATTGTAATTACAGGCAGTACAGACTTTGATTAAAAAAAATAAAACAGCATTTTTTTAAACGGGAAAAGGAGAGTCTGTAGATGTGCTCTTGCATGCATTTTGTTCTTAACTGCATTGGCTGGAGCCTGATTTGAAGGTGCTGCAAGGGAAAAGCTCTTGACTTTGGATGGATTCATCTCTGTGATTTTTATAAGATGAAAACTCCAGGCATTTACCTGGTCAGCACAATTGCCTATTATGCTAAATAAATAACAAATGGCCACAAAAGGAGCCTTGGGGTCCTTGGATTTGCATTTAAATCTGTGTGTGTGGCCTGTGAAAGTGAAGATTTACTCTACCAGGGAGATAAATCTTGGCTGGCTTGCATCACAAACTGCATTGTGCCTACAGCTTTGAAAGGGGTACTGTTCTCGGATACGTTCATAAAGTACCCTTTTTTGTTGGCCTTATTTCATGAAGTTTGTTCTGTTTTTTATTATATTTAAGTCAGAGCAGCCAGTTTCTCAGGAAATCTTTGCAAATACTGAAAGACGATGCTACTTTTATCAGGTAGCACTGTGAGACAGGATGATATAGATGCCAGGAGAGAGTTTGAGGTTAGTAATGGAAGGTTATCCCTTTCATACTGTAGATGAAATTGTGCTGTCATTCATTTGCCAGACTCCTCAGTGCATCTGGATTAAAAGAAGACCAGCTGCTCTTCACCTCGTCAGTGTGAACACGCAGGGCCAGAGCTGATCTTGACCCTCTCTGTTTTCTTTATACCTTGCGGTTTCTGACAACTGATTCTTGACATGACAAAATACTAACTTTCTAGACCCAGGTTCTCATGGGAAAATACATGACCCTCGATGATGGTAGATTGAACAAATTATTTTAAAGTATATAGCACCTTTGACATTTTAGGCAAAAGTTGTTATTGGATTTAGCTGATAAGCAGTCATACTGGTATGGTCCATCCGTCATTGTGATTGTCTAGCTCACAGAGGGGATGAAAACAGTTTACAATGCTGAGAAGCAATTTATATTGAAAGAAATTCTAAAAAAGGATTTAAAGGCACAACTAAGTGGCAGTTGTTTTTAACCACATTTACATTCATTTAAAGTAAATAATTGTTTTATGTAGGCTTGGTACTATTCAATATTTGTAATGCAAAAAATTACTGTACTAAACAATTTTAATTTAAAGAGGTTGTGTTAATATACCTATTTGACTATACATAAAACATAAGTGCCTAGTAATTTGTAATATTTTCTTAACCATTTAAAACTAGCCCTCAACCACAATTAAGATAAATCTAATGCTCAGGTGTTCAATAAGCATTCTAAATTGAGGCATCTCTACTACTGTAACAAATTCAAATGATTCTTAACATCTTTAATTTTGACATTTAATTTATACTGTACTTGCTTAAATACGCAAAATAAATGGCTGACAGTCGTCCTTTTACACAAACTTCACAATCAGTAGTCCGATAGTTAGAAAGCAATAGTAGGCATCAGGACTGACATAAACAAAACAATAGTATTTCACAAGTTAAACATGTTTTGTTGTTGTATTTTGTGGACAGCAATAACATTAATATTGAAAAGTAGAAATCCTAGTTTTAAGTGAAGCAGCCAAGCAAAAAACAATACCAGCATCAGCATTTGGTTACAGACAACCATTATGATCCATTATGCATACAATTCCAAGCTCATTTTTAGAGTGTACTCATAAGAACAAGATATTGCAGTATAAACTTTAAAGAATAATTATTTAATGTAAAAGGATGTAAAAGAAAAAAAAAAAAGACTGCAAAGTGACTGAGGATTAGCGATGCGCGGGTTGACTCATGCCCGCGGGCAGTTGCGGGGTGGGAGTACCGCGGGTCGGGCGGGCTCTAGTTAAGAAAAATCATTTTAAATCGGGTCAGGCGGGTCCGGATTCGATTCTCACAACTGCGGGCGGGTGGGGGTAAAAAAAAAGCCGACCCGGCATCACTACTCAGGATCTAAACACAAGGAAACTAGAGGAAACTAGAACATACTGTAAGTATTGTCATTTTGTTCTCTGGGCTCCAGTAAGACACTACACTAAAGGACTTCTCAACTTTTGGTCCTTCCAATCTACTCCATCTCACATTTGACTATGGTGTTCTCCTTAATTATGTAATTGATCATTAGCAGGATCAGCTTAGTATTTAAGGAGCAGGCTGTATCACAGCAATGGGAGATATTGCAAACAAAATTATTCTATTTAGACTGCAAGCCAGAGGCTGCAAAATTAACCAGAATTTGAAGAGTTTATTACAGAACCTTCACTGGCTAAAACTATTGCGTACTATAGAATAGCCAGTGGTTCATACTTCTCATAATTCAAGATAAAGGCTATCTTAAGAGAAACGCTGTAGATCTTTTTTCTGTACAATTCAATGCAGTGTCTTGTACTGTAAGTAGCTGGATTTAAAAAAATATCTCCAAACATATTCCGTTCACAAAGGTTAATTGAAAGCACTTCACGAAATAAAGAAAATTGTTGTCTTTGGGCAAGATGTATTCTGTTGGTACAGTCTGCAATTTTTTTTGCCTTCGAAGCAAGAATGAGCCCTATGCATTCAATCTACTCCACGGCTCTCATCCACAGAGGACAAAATTCAATTACGTTTAAATCTGGGTGAGACTGCTAATAGAAATGTAAATTTAAAGGCCTCTTCAGTTCTTGCATATTTCCCCTCTGCTTAGAGCTTCTCCAGTGGCTTTTGGTCTCTTTTACTTCTCATGCTTTTATTCCTAGGATGGACTGTGCTTTCTGTAGGCCTATCTTGCAGTCCCCAAAGATATAATTACCTCCCATCCCTGGGATTGTTCACTCTTCCCTTTAGTGTGCTCGGCTGCATGCCCCTGCTTTTCTTTAAGTGTAGATAATATGATTTCTCTGGGGTTTAAGTGTGGATTTAGGGTGAACTAGGGAAAGGAAAAGATCGGATCGCCTCTGCCCATGGGAAGGGAAATGAATGAAAAGAAACATGGAGCAGCTGTGTGTTGAAACACTAGCGACACTGTCTTGCCTCGAGTAACTGTGTTGAGATGGAGTCAGCCGCTCAATAGCCAATGGTGGGCTGTCCAGGTAAGCGTTTTGGGACATTCTCCTGGCATACACTACTGTAGGTACCACAACTTGAACTCTAGTTGCCAGATTTTTCATACATTTCAATGGGGGACTTGTGAATGTAGTAAATGTTGCAAATCTGCATTCTTCATCCTTTTCGTGTTGTTACCGAGTACAGTAGGTAGAGGTTTAAAGTATTGAATACAGTTATTGTCACTGTACTGTACGTAGCAGAATGGAAAAAAGACAAAAGAGTTTGGGATTTGTTCCTTGAGTAGAACTGGCAGGCTAAATCCTGGTAGAACCATGAATATGATACTTCACTCAGTACTGCAAGTTTACAATTTTTCTTGAAATGGTCGGACAAAGAGTTGCTTTATTCCTGATGATCTTAAAGAATCATTAACTTTTCAACAGAGAGTAGAGTCAATAATAGTAGTCTGACTCAAATATGGAGATTCATAGACAGCTGCACATAAGTTGTTGATGACTCCAGAAATGCATGCCATCCTCAGTGCCTGTCAGATGGTAGAGGGTGGGTAGGATCTGCTGCAGTGTTACATGTTGTTCATGTATTTGCTGGTGTGAGATTACTCGCACTCATTGTAATTAGAGGTGATATGATGTCTGACAACGTGCTATGCATAGGTAGCGTCACTGGAATTAAATGTGTATGTGCATGGTTATGAAAGTAAATCTGATGTGGGACTGTAGATTTAATATGTGGAAAGACAAAGAAGAAGACATTCTCTTTTCCTTTTTTCACGGCACTGAATGTGCCTTCTTTTAGGTATCTAGGTAGTGGGAATAATTTTTACTTTTTTCTTCCCTGGTGCTGGTGCTCAAGAGCCAGGCAGAATGCTTCATTCTAGAGAGGTGGATTGCAACAAACAAACCATCAAATTTATGACAAATGTTCTGGTTCTGTATCAACCACAATTAACCATGGCACTGATTGAATTGAAACTTGGTACACTTAATAAACAACAACACCTTTTATAATGTCTGCACCTAAAACATTGCTTTTGCCATTTTTTATGCCTAAAATGGGTCACATCTGTCTTGAGAATTATGGCCCAGCACACAAACTGCTTCTGCTCATAACCTGTTAGACTAAATAACTGTAACTAGTGGACTTACAGTATACCTCAACTGTATAACAGGATAAAGAGATGTGAAAACAATGAATCAAGATGGTCCCCACCTGCCAGCATATCTTTTTCTGTGCTGTTAATAGAATACATGGTTCCTAACGTTAACACCTGCTATTTAAAAACCATTTGGCCAATTAATTGCAATCTGAATCAACTGAAATAAACCTCCTATCAGGGAGTTTAGTATGCTGCCAGGGAGCGTACCATTAACCTGCTGTACTTCCTGCATATACAATACCAAGATGATTCTTTGGCAGTCATTCACCTTCACACCTAAAGCTGCCTCTGTCTTGACAAACTTAATTAAGAAACTTCTTCTGATCTGAAAACTCCTGCGAAAAATGAGTTTGGCCAATTAACTACAAACTACTGTATATCATATCATCAGTAGTGATTTATATACCTAAATCCAGATGGCTTCCTGACCTCCTTTTCATTTCAAGCTACATATTATGACTGTCTTAGTAACTGCTATACTGCTAGATTTGAAATTTGGCAGGTTTCATCTGACACTTCATCAGTGAAGAACTTTGTATGCCCACATAAAAACAGGTCATGTCACTAACTATCCGGGAGTCAGAGCCTATCCCAGCAAGCAACCAGCGCAAGGCAGGGTACACCCTGGACGGGATGCCAGTCCATCGCAGGAGACACACTCACACCAGGGCCAGTTTACCCAGAAGCTAAATTAAAGTCATACCCCCTACTGTAACGGGAGCCTAACCCTAACCCGCGAAGCATAGTTCAGGACCCTATGCAGACGGTATAATCCGGAAGTAAGTGGAGAAGTACAACAGGGAGTAGACGAAGGGGAACAGGACAGGTTGACAGACAGGGGGGTGTGACGATGGTGATCCGGTGCTCGGAGGGCGTGGTGCAGGCAACCAAGTTCAGACAGTCCAAGGGGAAAATCCGAGATGCAGTCCAAAGTCCAAAATCCGAACGATCTATTCATGATGAGACAAAACACCCGGAACGGGATGTGGAACAGGAACAAGAAGATTAAAAACAGAGTGACGAGGCCAGGCGCGCCGAGCCCCGGACTCAGACGGTCAGGACGCCGTGATGAAGCCTGTGCCATAGGGTCTCTCCTGGACCCGCTGAGCCAAGCATAGTGGGAGCGCCCGCCTTAAATAAAGACGGACAAACAGGGGACAGGTGCACATAAACTAATATGCAAGAGGGTCGGAGCGCCCTTAAGAGGAGGGATCCCGATCGTGACACCTACAATATGGCTGTGGGAGGAAACTGCATCACCTGAAGAACATACAAACTCCAGGCAGATAACACCCCAGGTAGGGTCCTGACTGTAGGGTCCTGGTGCTGCAGAGCAGCAATGCTATCCACTGCTCCACTGTCCCACCTCCCAGACAAATATTCTTCAATAACCCTTTGTCCAATAGACTTCAAATAGGATTCCAAAATATTATTTTTTTAAAAGTGGCTTCAATGTTTCTTTTCCATGTAAAAATATATTTGGCCAGTTAATACTTGAAATGCTTGGAATCCTTTCTAGTGGATATTTGTCATTAATTGTAGGAGAATGCCCGCCGTTCATTTCAACTTCCCTTTGAGCAAAAATAAACGAATGTCAAGGACTAAATTCTCCTAAACAGGTCTTCTTATTTTTTTTCTTTTGCATTCATTTACCTAAGTTAGTAAGTCTAAGAATGGACTAGAACATGTGGAGAATAGTCTATCATGATTATTCTGGGCTGGTACTGTAGGTAGATACTTATACAGTTATACCAAAAATGGATTTTTAAAAATTCAATTTACTTGGACGTGAAGTACCAAAGATCGTATTTCAGCCCCAAAACATAATACATTAATTTAAAAATGCACAGCCATACTGTATAAAGTACGTACATAGTTGTGAGATATTAGGAAAACAGTTGCTGGCAACAATTACAATAATCAGTTCATTCAACAGCAATATTCAGACAGTCCCCTTTTCAGAGAGGACTCTTATCGAATGTCTACTCTTAGTCTTTATATTTTCAAAAATTAAACAAAAAGAGAAAAGCTGTCTCATGTTTGTGATGTGATAAAGGAAGAGAAATTACACAGACAATGAAAACCAAAGAAGTACTATGCAACCCTTTTCCAGGGATATACTGTAATTACTTTCAAGTTAAAAGATAAAAGAATGTATATTCCTTGTTTCCAATACAACAGTACATAAAAATGTGTTGCATGAGACAGTCTAGCGTATTCAATGCTTAAACAAAGGGAAAACTATATTAAAATCTGTCCAACAGCTTCTGGCTTTCTCCCAGCAAACATCAGTAACATTGCCAACACAGAGAAATATTCCCACATGCTTCAATGTTCACCACTCCAGCTTTTAATACTTTTACAGTATATTACATTCACTTTGTAAATCTGCTTAAAAGAAAAGGTAAATTGAAAAGTAAGGGAAGGTAATTGCAAAAAAAACGGTCACAATAACATTTCCTGTCTGATGTGGTTTCATATAATGTTTCTCCATTTTTTTCTGACCTGCCTGCTGCCCCCAGGACCTCTATTAAAGCATAAGATTGGAGAAGACACACTAAGACAACCTGTTTATAAGTAATCACAGAGACACTTGTAATTTGTAGTTTACAGCATGATTTTTTTAAACATTTTTATAATGTGACTGAAGAAAAAATGTCTTTGTGCATTGCATTTGTTAAAAATCTTTTGTTGTTATTGTTCTTTTATTTTACTGCTAAGGAGCCACTAACTTGAAAATGGTATGTTGATATGAAATGTAATAACTATATGACTTTATGATAACCATGATGTAAAATTTTGGGACTCGTCATTCAAATTGCACCTAATGAGGTGGGAGCATGTGCAAAAACATGCTCTATCTTCTTTTTCTGAAAATACCGTACCTAGCGAAAGTATTCATACTGTATGTAAACAGTTTTCACATTCATAGCACAAGTAATAATAGTTGTTATATACACAGCTTACCACACACATTTAAAGCAAAATAAAAAGACAGAAGTAAAAAGATTCTATGAAAAAGAAAAAGTATTTAAGTCTTTTGCTTAAATACTTTGTGCTTAAATACTTAAATACTTTTGCTTAAATACTTTGTGCACCTAATCTTACGAACTAAGATTAGGTGCACAAAATGTTTTTAATGAACCATACAATTAGTTGAGTGGCCTCTGTCTGTGTACAAGAATAGTGGTTCAAAATAAATGCATCTCTCTCTGTAAGGTCCCTCCATCAGGTAGTGAATTTCAAGCAGTGATTTCACCATTAATACTGCGGGGTTTCAAAACAACTCAGAAATAAAGTAGCAGAAAAGCACAGATCACGAGAAAGTTGTAAAAAAAGGAAAAACACTGAATATCTATTTGAGCACTCTGAGGTTAATCATTAAGGAGAGAAATGTGTATCATACCATTCAGACACTGCCTAGCTGCCGAATGAAGCTGTGAAGCCAACTTTGAGAACGTTAGAGAGTTACAGTAAGTGTCTGAGATGGGAGTAAATGTGCATGAGACAACGCTATCTCAGCCACGCCACAAAACTGGCCAGTATGGCAGACTGGAAAACCCATCTCAGATACCGCATGGCGTTTGCTGTGAAACATTTAAGTGATACTGCAAATGTGGCAAAAGGTTTTGTGGTCAGACAGGACAAATTTTGTGTTACATTTGTACATAATTCAGTCGACACCACCCTAAAGTCAATCGTAATGCTTGTACAGTATTATGTTATGGTTTTACTTCTCATCAGCCTGGATAAAACTGCGGTGAATGCAGATGAAGGAAAGAACTAGACGAAAATGTGCTTCATCCCGAAAATTAACTTTTTAGTAGGACCATGATCTAAACACAAGACATTTGTTGTAGATTAGTATTGTGTCTTTTCACTTCAAAATACAGTATCTGTCATCAGGCTTTACATTGGAGCTGCAAGTATATCTACACTTTATGTACAATTTCAGTGATTGGCCTTCAATACAGCGGATTAGAAGTACTCTTTGATTGTAAAGGTTGCATAAGCTTTTTTTTAATTCTGTGCAATTCATTTCACCCAGACTTTGTTCTTTTCTGAGACTTGGCACCTGTTTGCACAATTGATGTTTCATTTTAGACCACATAGAAGGTCAAACTTTCAAGGTTAGTTAATTCATCATGGTTTCTCCATGCTTGCTAGTTTCATTTATCATACAAAAGCCAAACGTAACACAATTGCCACTTTTCTTCAAATGAGCAGGACCTTTTGTGCTTTGGAAAATAGTTTAATTTTAACTAGTATTAGACTGGATTTATTTCAGAATATACTAGTGCAGTAATATGAATATGTTTCAATTGCCTGTGGATTGAGCACAATGCAGGCATAATGGGGAGGGCAAAGAGGTCCAATCAAGGATGAACTTGATAGAAACCATAATGAAAACAAAAACACAATAAACAAAGACCTTGGCTAAAAGTATTGAGAGTTATTACAGAAGCTAGAAAGTAGCTGAGCAAAGAAAATGTAGTTAAGACTGTCAACAGGATCAGTAAGATCTACAGGTCCACAGCTGCTTGGCTGAAACATCACAGCTGGATAAAGGACAAGTAATGCAGAGACAGGTTGCGAAAACTAGAGAGAAAATGGAGGCTTTGAGGGATCTCAGGGATAAGTGAACCTGGAAATAAGCTGAGATGAGGTAGCCTAGAAATAATATTAAATGTGCTGGTGCCACAGAATGATATCTCTCCAGGCATGACCTATGCAAGATGGAAGGGCAAAGCATCCAATTTCGCGTGAGTTCGGTTTGTGGACACTTGCCAGCACCAATTGATTTGCTTCACTAGGGGTTAAGAGATGATGACAGTTGTCTGCTGTCTTCTGCAAGAGTTACTTATTTTGTGTGGTGGCAATGCGAATTTGGGTCAGGGGCTATATCCTGCAAAAGGTACTGAGTTGATTTATTTAAAGTAATGATTTAAAAAAAAAGAGTAAAATAAGTTAGTGCACTGTAGATATAATACAAATAGTAAAACTAGTATTTTATTTCTAAAAAGAGGTTGTAATTAGTATGTCAAAATAAAGTGAATGTCACACCATGGCACATTATGTTCTTGCTATATAATTATATAAAGTGTAGATATACTGTAGAGTATTAAAACCAGCTTACACGATGAGCATGAGACATTTTCTGTCCCGACTCTCTCCCTGTAAGTACCTCTGGTACTGAGACACCAGTAACATAAACAAGGACCCCTGCACCCCAGCACCCCTGGAGCAGTTGGGGTTAAGGGCCTTGCTCAGGGGCCCAATGGAGTAGGATTCCTCTGCCAGGTGCAGGGTTTGAACCAGCAACCTTCCAGCCACAGGCGCAGATCCTGAGCCACAGAGCCACCGCTCTGCTTGCAAGATGTCATCCACAGCTCTGCTTAGGGCCTGCTGTTAAGTATTGCCTCTACCCTGGTGTTGAAACGCCAAGCTCATTGAACCCTGAGGCCCACGGCTGTGGCCCCAGCCTGGCTCCCCTAGTGCACCACCTGTGGTGGGATCTGATGTTCTGGCTGGTTGAGAGTGGCAGGATGAGACCTTGGGATCAATTTACCACTGGCAACCCAGTGGGACTGATAGCCTGCCTCCTCTGCAAACCGTTCTTAATTTCTCTCGTTCCCCATGTCAGACGGTTCCTAGATGCATCATCGCCACCATTTGGTTTACTGCCGGTGATTTAACAAATATGAGTTTTGGTCACCTCCAGAGCTAGCAAAGGTGAGAAAAGACATTTCATGAAATGGCAAAATGAGAAAAGCAAAATGAGAGAAGGCTGGCTTCAGGAGATGCTGAATAATTTACTGACTGAAAAAGGTGCTGTTTGCAGCTTGTCTTCATTGTAACTGTAAATCATTTCAGTCCATCTATCTGGTACAACTACTGCATCCCTGATTTGGGCTCACAAACGGGAACAGATATGCCTTCTGAACTGTAAAAACAAAAGGGCTCTCTGCTCCAGGATGAAGGCTGAATACTCCTTTTATAAACTGGTTTACAATCTGGAGATTTTCCAGAAGACAGACAATGCGTAGGAGGCAGTGCAGTGTGTACTGGGTGCAGGGAGAGAGTTATTTTATTTGCTCCAGTAGCTTTTTTTTTTTGTGATGTTGCAATTTACACCTTTTACACAATTTCAGTGTTGCAATGAAAATATTCATTTGATCATCAAGATTTTTCAACTTAATTACTTAATTACCTATAAACGCCAAACATTTCTAGACAGTAAAAACATGTAGATTAACATATAAATATGAATCAGTTATTTTAGTTAGTGTTTATTTAGTTTTGGCTGTTTGATGTAACTATTTTTATTTACTTATTTATTTTAAAACTGGTCTTTGCATAAAAACATACAAAGGATACTGAACCATATGATTTCAATTGAAATCAACACATGAAAAAACAGTTTGGTAGTGTTTTTGGTGAGTATATATTTGTGAGATTATAACAACAACTGTGAAACTCTTTCCTCTCAAATTAAGAACTGATTTCTTTATGGAATGGTGTTAGTGTCTGGAGGATGAAAGAGACACAAATGCTTCTTTTTCTACTTTTGTACTGATTGTAAACTGAAATAGTATGCTTTGTCCTACTTATACAATATCTCAGTATTGAGTAACAGAAACATATTTTGTAAAATAATCATTAAATGTAGAAATGATGAGAAGAATTTGAATAATAATAATACTATTTTTTCTCTGCAGTCATTATATTAATTCCATATTTCCTTTTTAGTTAAATTAACCTTTTCAATTAATTTAGCTCCATTTGCTTTCTAATGTAATTTTCTTGCTTTTAATTGCTTCAATGTCTGAAATATTTTCTTTCTGGAGGAAAGTCCGGTCAGCTCCTCTGGATTTTTTTCTTTTATAAATCAAACCTTGATTTTTATTAAGAGTATATACTGTATACATGCTTTCACACTACATGTTTCTGTAATAAATGAATTCAAGATATCTGCAAGATGTTATAAGACAGACAGGGCACAGATTAATTGACATAGATATGTGTCTTTAATACTGTACCTGATGCACCCACTATAAAGTCTAAATCCACAGTGATTAAACTTTGATCTTTGAGACCGCTCATGTTTGTGTCCTTTCCTGAAAGCCACTGCTGTAATGTACAAGATTTAAATGCTTTGTGTGAATAACACATTATTTAAAGATGGAAAAAACACTATTTAACTCAACGATAAGATTTTCTATTGCATTAAACAGTGGGTTTTAGGTAAATGTTCTCATTGGCATTGAATTAATTTAGATACATGAAGTCTATTTTAAAAAAAAGAAAATTCAGAAAATGTTTATACTGTGTGGACAGTATTAGTAGTTACTGAATTTTTAACTTCTCAGAGGACTGATGTATTTTTACAGGCAGAGATATTGCTGCAATGATAGATGAGAAGGTCTGCTTGGAACGTGACATGTCCCAGACATTGTTCACACCAGAAGTGTAATGCAATAATGCAAAACAGAATTGCATTTGATCTTATAAAAACACGAGTGCCTACAGCTCGCTTTCTACCATTGGTGAATCACTTTAAGTTCTTGGTAGCAAGAAGTGATGCTTTTATTTTGTTCTGTGTGTGAAAAGCTGCATGTTCTACAGTACATGAAAGATAAGGTTTTCAGTCCCACTGGTGCTCCATCCACAAGTCCCCAGACTTGCCTTGTGCCCCATGCTAAAGGAGGAGGATAGACTGGGACACTCACCAAGATAAGCTGCTTACTGATGATTGATAGGTGGTCCACCTTTACTCTTACAATCTGCATTGCCTTTATATAGAAAAATAGAATTTATGAATCTCAAATGCATTTCCATTTGTCGATTCATTTATCTACATTATGAATAAACTACTGTGAAATTTTGATACCACTAGAAGCCCAGCTTGAGTGATGCTGAATCAGTAACAAATATAATGTTACAGTAAGCTAGAGACACCAAAGAAGTATTTTCTTTTTTTCTCTTTTCTGAATGTGTTGCTTTTAATTCCAAACATTCAGGGCTAACAATGCAGTTGATTGTATGATTTATGTTTTGCTTCCACTGTAAGACATTGTGTTGATTGCTCACTCTCACATTCAACCACACAAGACATATAATCACCAACTGTGGCACTGTGGGTAAGCAAAAGCACATATTTGTCATTGACAGTTAGCTAAACATTGCTAGTGTTTGTCTTTGGCCTTTCCCCTTGATCTTACAGTCTTTTCAATCCAGTGATTCAAGATGCAATTCTAAAACTTAAGTTGCTTCCATAATGTCTATTTAATTAGCCTGTTTAAGGACACCAAACCAACACAATTTTAGTTTGTAATAGGCTTTTTGTATATCAAACTCTTGGTATTCCTGAGGTGGAGTTGGATTACATCATCTTTGCTTCATTACAATTAAAAATAATCAGAAACACTACAAAGCAAATTCTATGTAGCCAGATGTGCTGGAATAGTAGTACAGGTGATCCTGTTGAAATACTGACAGCCTGGAATACCACTTAATTTTGTTCACATCTGTTGCAATACTTATCAGCTGCCAAGTGAATTTGTGAGGTAGTTAAATAAGGTTGATGATGTGAACGTTTCTCTTCGCTTGTCCAGTAGCACTAAACTTGGAGTTTAGTACAGTAATACAATATTCCAGTTGGAAATAAAAAAAGACTGAGCATTTTGGGGATTTCAATCAATATGTGACTATAAAGCCTCAAGAAGCAATTTACAATTTGTTTTGTAACCTGGTATGTCATTTGAATCACCGATAAGCTAATTTCACTGACGTATTTCAAATATTGATTGGATCAGACATCTTTCGTATCAAGATTTGGTTTATCTGCTCTAGTCGAGGATTAAACAGTGTCAGTCATTGTCAAATTCTGTTAAGATTAATTTATGCCTAAAAACATAGCAAAACTGTTCTTCATAAGGAAGCATTTATTACATGCAAGCAGTAACATGGAACCACTGTATTTCATCAAAGGCACTAGTGCATAAGAGGGCCAAATGTACTTGTGTAACCTGACCTCAGATTCATCCTTTCATCTCTCAGATTTCTCGGAGTGCCTGGCATTCAGAGACCACTCTAGCTCTGGTGTTGCACATGGTCCCTCTAAAGTCTTCATCAACCTCAGTGAATAGTCATTAGTGTCACTGTTTTGGGTCACTGTAGCACAGTAGCATGTGCTGTCAGACTCCAGGATGTAATCATCATTTCTCTAAGCACCTGACTCAAACAGACCACAGGTGATTAATTAACCCTCTATTGCAAAAAAGTGGCCTTCAAATTGGAGGAGGTAGGAATGCTGTTGCATGATGAAACCTATGGTGACACTTAAGCATGTGAAATGATTGGCCAAGGGTAACACTGGTTATACACTAGTGATAACAGGAAGGCCTTCTTCCAAACATCTTGATTTCATCCTTTTGGGTGTTTAAAGAGTTAAAACTGAATAGCTACAGTGTGTTTCCACTTTGCCGAAATGGAGACTGTTGAGTAGAGAGCATGAAAGGATTTGTCACCATGGTTCGGAAACTACGGTTATTATTGCATTAAAGTAGTTTGCATAATAGTATTTTAGCACACAACTTGACTTTCTCCTTTAAAAAAAATAAAAATAACAATGTTTCAAAGTTGATTTCTACAATTCCATTTGATAAAAGGCATTTAGATATCTTTTACGAAAAGTGGAAATTATTTGAGATCATTCTGTCCAAAAAATGCATGGGTGTCTAGGTTGACATTAATTCGTGATAAAGAACCTGGGATGTGTATTTATCAACTCATTTAAATATAAAAGCTGCAGAGTTCTTTTGAAGTATCTCTGAGTAGTGACACACAGCCAGGAGATGGGAACTCCCACATATTCATTAAAAAATAAATCCATAAATCTGCACTAACAGTACAAAAATATTCATATATTTTCTTTTTGAAAATAAAGTGAAATTCTGCTATCAATACTACTATGCTAGAATATTAAATATGTTTAATAATTTAATTATCTTATAGCAACTGCACATCACTTAAATAGTGTGTTAAGTGTTAGTGCATGTAAATGGCATAAAAAGCAGGAGTGGGACAAAGTCTCTTCTTATTTTAAGGACTGGGATGGTGGATTTAATCTGGACTGTTGAAACCCAGCCCTTAGCCTGGTCTGAGGCTGTGCAAACTATTGTACGTGACCTTCCTTTGGAAAAGTCAAACATCCAGCAACATAAGCTAGCTTGGAAAGGAGCCAACTGAAGTCCAAAGACAAAGAAAACTCTCAAAATGGTCCTGTACAATTTCTTTCCAACACCATTTCACCAGACTCCAATGTCTTCTGGTGATTCCAGCTATGCTGTGTTGTTTAAGAATTAAATACAAGGTAAATACGCTATGATGAACATTTGTGAAGTCCAAGTTTATGCAAACTTATTGGTAACTTGAGGTCAGTGTCAGATGAGGACCTAAACGTACTGTAACTGGCTGGAAGAACTGGTGAACACTAGGATCTCAGTGACTAGAAGGGTGGACATTGTGCAGCAAAATACTTTCAAAGCTGAAAAAAAATAAAGAAACCTCCCTACATTATATACTGTATACGCCATATATAAAATAACGTAAAGAATGCAGACCTTAAATAAGGCAGGAATATTTAATTACTGTAAACTTAGGTTTTATATACAGTACACGTACAGGTATGTTTCTTACCTTTTATTTTTAAATTTTGTTTCTTTGGGGTGCATGTCTTCTCTGCCCGTGTTTTGGTGAAGTTTCATACAGTTTTATAAGAAAGATGAAGACCACTGCATTTGTATGGATGGAAGTGCATAGTGTAGAGAAACATGGAAGAAGGAATAATGCCTGTTGGGTTTTGAAAGATTATATCCTCCGAGCTAAACAGAAGAGTAACTGTAAATCTGCGGTGGTAAGCTTCATCTGATGTTTTCAGAGGGTAGCTTCAAGGACGCCATCAGTCATTTTGTTTTTGTAATAAGCCTTGGGGGGAAAAAAGTAGTTTTAAGCTCAACATTAAACAGAAATAAACTCTGGAGGCTCCCGCATGTTCTGTAGAAACTCCAAGTAGTTGAATTCATAAATCTTATGAGTTATGATTTCCAATGCACCTTTATAAGCTGACATGGTTAGACCACATCCAAAACCTGAAACAGATCATCTAAAACAGTGTATCTGAATATGGAATGTTTTAATCATGGTGGAGTATTCACAATGAGAGGTTAATTCTATGCTAAAAAGTAAAAAGAAGAAAAAACACAAAATGCTGGATGTGGATCCTTATTCACATGTATGCAATTGGATTCATCATATTTTTGCATTGTCAAATCATCATGGAAAATACCATTTTGTTATTCATTAATATTTTAGTGATTGCTAATGTAAAACTTTTAATGCTCTTTAAATTGTAGTCAGAACATAGTGCTCCGTTTTTGATTTATTGATTAAAGAAATCAGATTTTGCTCATATTTGCTTCATTCAGATGATTTTAACCCTTATTACTTTCTCACTGACACAAATATAACTACTGTATGTAGAACATGCAAAAATAAAGCTTTTTCCCTCCTAGGTGGAGCAGAGTAATACTGACTGTAATTAAGAAGATAGTTAACAAGCAATTTAATTTAGAAATGCAAAGATGTTATTCTTTGATTTGTTAACTGTTAGTCCAATATTTTAAAATGTTATTATTTATAATAAAAGCATTCTATACAGTACCTATCCTATAAGGAACAACTTTCTGGGCTGTGTCTGTTAAGAACTTGCAGGCACTATAGATTATAGAAGTCAAAGTTAGCAGTCGCATACAGTATAGTGCCTTGAAAATGTTATTTATGCCAATCATTTCACATTATGGTGAATTTCTTGGAATGAATATCTTTTTTTTTAATCAACTGTAATGATTAAACACTATTAGAAGTTAAGATCAATATCAGCAAACCCTACAAAGAAAAATTAAGTTTACTGATTGCAGGAGTATTCAGCCCTCTAAATCAGAACTTAATGGAAGCACTTTTGGCAGCAAATACTGCTTTTTTGTATTTTTCAGAACGTGTCTATCAGCTCTTCACTGTAGGGTGGCGTAATTTTTTCATTCTTCCAAGTACAATTGCTCCAGTTCTGACAAGTTCATTGGGTATAGCTGATGAACTGCAATCGTCAAGCCTCACCATAAATTGTCTATTGGATTTCTGTCAGGACTTTGACTGGGCCACTCAAGATGTTCACTTGTTTCTTGTGAAACCATTTCAGTTTGGCTTTGGTCTTATGCTTCAGATTATCATGCTGCTCAAATGTAAATTTTTGACCCAATTGTAGATTTTTGTGTAACTCAAGTAGATCTTTCTCTAGTATTAATCTGTGCTTTGCACCATCCTTCCTTCTTGAATGCTGACAGGCCTCCCATTCCCTGCTAGTGAAAAGCATTCCCATTACATGATGCTGCCACTATACAGTATATGCCTTATAGCTGGGATGGTGCTGGCTGGACAATGAGCTTTGTTGGGTTTGTGCCTACTGTAATGTTTCCCATTTCAGACAAAAAAAAATAATTGTTGTCTAGTGTTCCACCACATCTGCAGCAGTATCTCACATGAGATTTAAAATGAATCTTTTACAATTTTGTGAAGGGTCTTCGATATTGGTGATGAGAGTGACCTCATCTCAAACATAAACCATTGCAAATCTTTCAGTTTGTTGGCTTCACAGTGGAATCTACAACCAGTTTCCTATTCACCTGGCTGCACAGTTTGGAAAGGCAGCCTGGTCTAGGTAGAGTCTAGCTGGACTGATGGAACTCTCTGTATTCAGAAGGATAAGTAGCCTTCTCCTGATCATATCCTCTCTACAACTACCTGACAGATTTACTTCTAAACCTCCTAGGTCTTCATGCTTGATTTATCATGTCACTTTGTAATTTGTGGTTTGAAATTTAATCGATTTACAACCTATAAGTATTTCGTAGATTTATGCATTTGAAGTAGATGATATCAATTATAAATCAAAACTTCAATTTGAAAGTGTCATGATTGCAAGCTCAGATAGAAACCAAATGTGTAAACATTGCAAGGTGTTAATACTTTTGCAAAAAACTGTAACACTGTAACATCCAGTACTGTACATTGGAAAATTCTGAAACTATATTAATCTATTCATTGCGATTGCAATTGTTTCTGCTGTAATTAAACCCATTTGAATTATACTGTAAATAATGATGAATTTGGGTCAGCAGTGATCAGCAATCATTTTTACTATAAACCTTATATAAAATGAAGAGGATACTTTTCAGAAATAGAAAGCTAAGCTATCAAGCAGCACCAAGTTCTTGAACAAATAAGTGTCTAAATATTTGCCTAAGATGTAGTACACACTTGCGGAACCTTTGTTTTATGATAATGCTCCTACAGCAGATAATGGAAATGCAAATTGCCATGACCATGGTCTGTCGATGTCATTTGGTAGTACGAAACACAGGGGATCACGAATACTGTGTACATTGTAAACATCTGAACAATTTAATAATGAGAGAAGCACAGGGCCCATACCCTGGTTAAGATGCATAGGTCGACTGTTTTCTGTAGGTTTTTGTGGGATTTTTATAGCGTGTGCCCTCCTATATTTAAAATAGGATGATAGCAATGGAGACGGAAATGATCTATCCATCCATCGATTCCTCTTACCGTTTTATCCAATTCAGGGTCATAGGGAAGCCAGTACCTACAGCATAGACAGTAATTATCAGCAACAAGAAGAAAAGAAATACAATGAAGAGGTACTATTCCTGTTGAGTAGAGTTTCCCACACCATACAGTACCACTAACCTGTACCCAATCGATGTGATACCTCTTGGATGACCAGATTGGGTGTGTTGTCACTTGTACTATTTATCTACTGTTATGTACTACAGAGAGTACTGTATGTTTTCCTGTGACCTATAACAAAATTCAGTGCACCACTACTCTGCATTCTATTCATATTGCTCTGGTGGTAATCGTGGCATTCAGTCATTGGATCCATCAATTAAAGGAACATTTTTCTTCTCACGTTCATGTAAACGTGCACTTGAAGACAGGAAAACATTTTGAATCCTTTGTTTGAAACACTTTTTGTTTTGGATATACTCTTGTAATCAGGTGTGATTACAAGCTGTTTCAGTTCAGGACTATTTACATTGTGTCGATGATTCAAGATCATTATTTTTGTACTGAAATGTATTGGTCCATTATGAAATATCACAGATTCTGAATATTGATTTTATATATATATACACTGTATACAGTATAATGTGAAGAAAAAGGGAACACTAGAAAATAGAAAGAAGAGACATTTTTTATGGAGCCTTTTTCGGGTATCCTGAAGAAGGCTCAATAGCTAATATGCAGTATATAGTACTTCTTCATTTCTACTTTTCAGCTTGGAATTAACCTTTACTTGTACTGTACATTAGCAGCCAATGCATGCTGACACAAATCCCCACTTGAATATCTATATAAAATGTATGTATAATATGTGCTGTGTAATGAGGAAAAGGTCTTATTTGTTATTTGCTATTTATCAGATCTGTGAAAGTCTGTGAGGTTTATTAAGGATTTTACACCAGCGAAAAACCCTGATCTATGTCAGCTCATTTTCAAGGAGGCAAGAGGGCAGCAGACTCTGTACATGTCACAGACATATTATTCAGGTACACAGCTAGAGTTATACATCTCATTTGGCCATCACTGTGAGTTTGGATCAGTGCAAAGCTTATGATCCCCATCACAATAAGACGCAAGTCAGCGGGCCTGATCTTTCATGACCTTTGTAAGGTTTGCAGTAGTAATTGCATGGGTTTTTTTTCTTTACACATTCCTATTCCAGGAACAGCATGCAAAATGTCTTGATGGATACTTTGATGAATGCAACCAAGCTAGTAGCATGGTCCTTTGTGATTCTTCCTCCTTCTATAGTCCTATAAATATTGCATGCAACTGTCAGATATCCTAGTGTGCTTGTGTGTATTAGAATACATAACAATACAGTTACCAGCATCATGATGTGTTTGTTCTTCATCATGCTTTATTTATATATTTTGTTTAATCAGAAGTAAAGATGTTGCTCTTCTTTAGCTGTAATGCAGGTCAGGGGCTCTCAGTGTTCTCTTTCCTCAGAACCATTAGTCTGTCACATGAATGATTGACCTGTTTAATATGGGGCTAATGCATTGACTTACTTTTGAAGAAAGAGCCTCACACACCAACAGAACCTTTCTTTCAATTTTGGTCTTCCAAGTGGAGCCCGCTTTTGGTTTTCTTGTAAGGTGATCACACAATTCTATATTTAGAATGAGAAAATTACATTGTTCGGCTCACGCCGTCACACTGTCAGAGGACGACGCTTTAATTCAAAGGATGAGATGTAAGACTAAAGTCCTTCTAAGTGTGGATCCTTGAGCTTACCTTGCTTGACTATAAAATAACAGTGTTGGAAGTTTTTCTAAAGCTCCCTTAGTCTGTCTTGCATTTTGTTGTTTGCATAATTAATAGAAAAATACATTTGTATTCTTTTGTTTGGAGAGTTTGCAGTGTCAGTTTTTTTCTAAGAAAACTGCTTTACGGGGCAGTGTCAGTTCTCTCATGGTGCCTGATTTAAAATGCACACATTTCCTTCGATGTGCTCTGTCTGTTAATTAACCTTTTCAAAAGACTGTACAAGGTTCTTGAATGTTTAAAGCACCAACGTGACCTTGATTTAAGGTCTCATACAAAGGACTGAACCAATGAAAAATCCCTTTTACTTACAAGCTAGACAATTGAAGCGTTATGTTTAGTACAAGAAGATCCAAATACTAGAAAACAACATTGCAATTTTAATGAATGGATATACTTTGAAGTGTTTAGCTCAGATTCAGACCTGATTTAACCATATGCATAATAATATCTGCAAAGTAATTTAATATAAGTTTGAAAATTGTATTCCTCTGGTTTTATTTCTGAAACTGAAATCAAAAGAAGGTACAGAAATACTCTAGACTATGCTTCTCAGAACAACATAATCTATGACAAATGTAATGTATACTGCACTATTCCATTTTACCGAGCTCTGGCAGAGATAACATACAAGTAGGTTGTTTTAATAGAGTGGAGTCTGGTGGAAATCCTGCGTTCCGCATTCCAACATGAGCAAATTAAACTCTTTTTCAGGTTAAGTTTAAAAATGAAACTCATAAAGCTATATCTATACATGAGGACAGGATTTTTCAGATAACAGAAATTTAAACTAAACCACAAGATCACCTGTAAGGCAAGATGATTTTTTTTAGAATAAGCAGGTCTTGTTTAACTACTGTACCTTGCGAGAATTTGTGGGAAAGCAAACAGAGCATAGTATATTTAGATTTAGAGAAGACATTTGATAGGATCTCTTGTGAAATACTAGTTCTTGAATTGCAAGCAGTAGATTATCCAGGTATTGTACAGTAGCTAATAGACAGCAGGTAAGGGGTGAGTACTGGAGTGATCCTGTTATTGGACTACCATAGAGTAGTCTCAAACTCAAAACTCCAACCACAATGTTTGAGATTCTGATATATTTAAAAAACAACTGAAGGTTATACAGCTGATGTCGACGTTATATAGAAATTTAAGACAATTCTGGCAAAGACCTGGCAAATGGCCTTTAATCTAGACAAGTACGGTACATACAGTATGCGTATCAGAAATATAAACTACATATACAGAATATGGTATAAGATAGGAAATGCTGAGCTTGAAGAAGCTATATTTGTCTTTTCAGTTCTACAGGACATGGGTTAAACAATGCATCACAACAAAAATATTGGGCTCACAGACAGACTCTCCATCAAAGATGATAACTGCAGTGGTAGCAGCTGTTATAATGGTGGCACTTTAGCTCAGACATGGAAGAGGAACAATGTGCACCATGAGCAAGCAGCTGCAGTTTTGTGCTCTGAACAAACCTGTTTCTTCCATATCTCATCACCAGCACCATAGGCCCTTTAATTGACCAGTCACTGTAATGCATAACTACAGTATATACAGTACAGTACACCCATGTATTTATGTAGGGATAGCACTCACTACAAGTCATTTTCATGTGTTTAACAATGTGGGGAAACAGAAAGCTGGGATATACTGTACAGTATACAGTAGTTGAATGTGTGATGCATAATTATATAATTTACCAGTAAGGCCTCATTTTGATAACCTTGGTCACAACTTTCTAAAAAATGTATTGCTGCCCTGGGTTCAGTCCAACCAGAGCAAGCAGATACAGTACATTTCAGGGCTTAGAGGGAATGTGCTACACTGGCGGGCTTAAACAATTTCAAGTTTTTAGTTTTGAATGGAAAGATCTACTCAGGGTCGTCATTCAAGAGTTCAAAAATCTTTCAAGGCATTGACAAATTGAATTTACAGTTCTAAGACTAGGAAGCACTTTTTATACATCAACTTGCGAGGTTCTGGAATATGTTACCTAGCCTTGTTGTCAAAGCCGATGTATTTTTTGTTTGGATGAGATCCTGCCTGCAAGTAATTAGGTATGAGTTGGCAAAACAAACAGAATGGATTAAGTGACTTCCTCTTGTAGGTGACCTTTATGAGGTTCTCATGATATTAGAGTTTAAGATATTGCCGGGCAGGACCTACTCTTAGAGCTATGTTTCTCAGCCCTGTTCCTGGGGGATCTTTGCATCTGCTGGCTTTCATTCCAACTGAGCTGTTAATAAGTGGTGCTAATTGATGCCTTTCATTGATCTACTTGCTTGTTTACAGACCTTTATTTACCTTACTTCAAGTGTATTGTTTCTTATACAGAGTATTACACAGACTCTCCTTACTTTATCAAGAGTTCACGCTGATATTTACTGTCTGTCTAAATGAATGCTAGATAAGTGATAAGTTTGAGGTGAACAGACACAGGTGAAAATAACAATTTAGCCAAATTCCCCATCATCATTTTTTACACTGCAGATGGAAGTTCTGAAACTCAGAAATTGGTACAGACTTGATGACAATTAGAAATCCCACTCGTGTTTTTAAGAGCTGAATACATTTTTTTAAATTCTCCTCAGATAGACAATTTAAATCAATTAGCTTGTGATTAATAGTTCAGCTGGAACAAAAACCAGAGGAAATTAGAGTCCCCCAGGATCAGGGTTAGAAACCACAGGTATGTGAACCCATTTTTCCAGTTTTATAGAAGTATTTTCAGTTTAATAAGAGCAGGTTTGGTTTGAGAATGAAAGGTTTTGACTTTAAGTTTACTGTAAACAGATAGACTGATGCCTTGCTTCGCTGTGCGGCTGTAAGTTAATTGGTCCCATGACTAGAGTGCTTGGCTCCTAGTTGACAGGTTCCTATCTTCAGGGTGTTGTTTGTCTACAGTATGAGGCTTTGCTTCCCATGAAGAAATGAATTTCCTTGGGACTGTCTACCTTCAAAAACTGTGGATTGAATTTGTAATTGTACAGCAAGTCATTGACTTCAAAATTCTGCACAATTGTGTTCCTAAAATAGATGCTCAAACCATTGTTAGTCAAGTCTAGAAATACTGTATACAGTAGTGGAACGAACTGTTTCCCTTTATGCACTAATATGATCTTTATCTTTATGATCTTTATGCACTTTATGATCTAATGAACTAAGATCACTGTTAAGAGAATGCTACATGCTCGGAGAAAGCAAACACATTGATTAGTAGAAGACACTAGAAACTCAGAGTCCAAATTGGTTTATACACTGGACAATTGACTGTAATGGTTAAACATCAATACATCGTGCTGTATGTATTGAAGTACTGTAAAAGTGAAAACTATCATCCTAATTAGTTTAAATAGTAGGGCAGTGACTAGGACTCCACATAGTGTATAGCAGTAAAATTTGCATTTTTATTTATATAATTAAATGTTGTGGTCTTAAATTGACCATGGTTTGCAACAGTTACTGATGAGACTTTCTAGGCATGTATGAACTTGTAGTGGGCTAGCAACAAAAATGGTGGATTGCTCCGATAAATGCAAATATATTTGTATGCATAAGTTAGAGATGCATAAGCACTGTCATATTTGTCATATTTTTAGTAAAATATCCCTTTTAAGTTGGATAAACATCACCTGACTCCAGGTCACTGCCCTTGGAGTTGCTAGAAATTGCTGGAGTGGGAAGTTCCTCATTATCACTCTGTGTTGATGTAAGCTTAATCCTCAACCTCTTTGTCAGTTGCAGCCTTGAAAAATGTCAGTTTAACTGCTGCCTCAAATTGTCCTCTATTTGATTTGTCTTTTAATAGCAGCACTTTTATTGCTTTTGTGGCTTAGGAGACATAATATGACTGTAGGTACTGCGGTGATGACCCACAGCTAATTTTAAAAATTGCTGCCAACTTCAGATTTTCTTTCTGAAAAAGAATAATTTTTTCCCCCCTAAAATTCTACTTTGCAATTAGCATCTCTGAGTACCACGGTTAGTACAGTATATTTCTCTATATTTGCACGATCGCTCGTAAGTCTTGTCAATTAAATAAGTTAAGCTAGTTAAGTTTTAATTAAATTTGATCTCTATACTCTCTGCCCTAGATCTTACCCTGGCTTTAGCTGGATTCCATTGGAAAAAAAAAACTTTCAAGTGAAAGGTGACAGTATATTTAGAAAATCCCGCGAGAGAGTCAATGAGTGAGTCAGATGTTCAATATTAGAAGTATACTGTTGTCACGATTGGAATCCCTCCTGTTAAGGGCGATCCGGCTCTTTCACATTTGACCTGATTACATGCACCTGCCCCCAGTCCTGCCCCTCCTTATTTAAGCCTGGTGCTCTCGCTCAGCTCTGGGAGATGGACGCCCGACCAGCGGGTCCAGGAGAGACCCGACGGCACAGGCTTCACCCCGGCATCCTGGCCATCTGAGTCCAGGGCTCGGAGCGTCCTGTTTTTATTCCCTGTCCCTGTCCCGGGTCCCGTTCTGGGGTTTAATCTTGTTTTGTTTCATCTTGGATGGATCACCCGGTTTTGGACCTTGTTTGTGATATAGGACTTCAGTGTACATGATGGGAGTGCTGTGACTATACATATCCTTTTTTAACTTTCTGTATGGACAGTTTTTGACTAACTGAAACCTGCTGTTTATTATCACTGAGCTGAAACTAAAGCAGTGATTACATATTAAAATATTTTTAGAAATGAGGAACAACAGATTTTTTAGTGTTGTTTATGGTCATTTACAAAAAACTGTGAGATGTCCGTCTTTGAATATCAAAGGTATTCCAACAGCACTGAGAAGGCTCCAGATAGTTTAGTCTTGATGAAGATGTGAAGTTGAATTTTTGTGTAAGTGGAAATCTAGAAGCATGGGAAGCATGTAAAATTAAGAAACGAACTGTCCCCAGAGTATCTCCTTGAGGTACTCCAGAGGTCCACCTTTGGGAGTCTCTGAGACATGCAACTCCCAACAAAGTCCATTGTCCAAAATTATGGGCCAGACCCAGTTTTTCACAACAGCAGTTATAAATGCCTGGCACTTGTGACTGGTCCTGTGTTAAACTAGTTCTGCTCCATAATGAAATCCAATCTACTACGTCTTAATAAAATCTAATCTACTGCATCAAATGACCCAATAAGAGCAATAATGAACAGGCTACTGAGTCACAGTTCAGTAATAAGTCATTCAGAACACGAACAGGAGCTGTTTCAATACTAGAGAATGGTATAATCCCAGCCTGGGGCTTTTCAGATGGAATTTGCACTTAAATGTGCTTTCAGTTGAGAAACCACCCACCTGTTCCAGACTCTTATACAAAATGCTACAGTAGGTTTGAAGTGGACCGATAATTATAAAGAAAGTTGTTGTTAAGATTTTTTTTTACTACAAGAGAATAATGTTTTTTAGATTGTGTTTTAAAAGAGCCTAAAGAGTGGACCTACATTATGAGACCTAAAGCCATAGTCCATATGATGACCAAAAAAGTAGTCACTGTTCATCTGTTCTTCAAAGCTTGCTTGTATTTATTATGGTGACCTTTGCCCTTCTTCACTTTCTTAACCCAAATAATGGCTTGCAATTTTCAAAAGAAACAAAATGATATACAATGATATACAACATACAAAAAAATATGAAAGTAAGCAGGCAGTTAACAATAGACAAACTGGACCACAGCATGAAGGACAGACCAAGCAGGAGAAGCTCAGGACCTCAGAAACACAGCGACCCAATCGAATAAGGGTTGAGGTTAGAAACTGGATAGTATGGGAAGGAAATTCTCTCCTAGCAGGTTTTAAAGACAAGAAGTAAAAAGCATACAAATATAGCCTAGCAGTTCTTTAAATTTCACATCATGTGATTCTGATCTATCTTACTGTGTAGGCCTTTATTGTGCGTACACTAAGTCCTGCGTCATGTTAATGATTTATGAATATGCCCTTAAAGTTCAGAACGGTGGTATACTGTAGCATTAGCGGCACCAAATCACACAGAGGTTAGAGAGAGGGGTTGTGCGTCAGTGTGCAAGTCGCATAGGAACAAGTAGAGGTTAAATCTCTGCCAAAAAGCAGAAAAAAGGAGACAAATACACAAAGTGAACCATCCTCGTTTATGTCAAGGAGAATGGGAGAGGTAGTAGGAATTAAAGGGAAATAGACAGGGCAGGGTAAGGAGAAGAAGCGAAAGGTGAAAATATAAAGGGCCCTCAACATCCATGAGGGAAGTTCTACAGCATAAACATGGTGTAATTTGAACAAGAAAGGTGAACCTCAGAAATGCATTTGATGAAAACAAAGACATTAAATGCACTCTGAAGACACTTTTGACTTATTATTTGTTTAAGGATGCAGTGTTCTCAGTAAAGTAATGCACTGGACAAGTATTTAGTTTAATATTCAAAACATAGCACACCATAATTCTGCAATATACAGTATGCAATATATGAAATGTGCCTGAGGTCTAATCTTAACATTAAAAGAAAAGCTTTAACTTTAGATTTTGAAGTTTTCTTATTGGCTTTGAACTTTAATGCATGGCTTATGCAAATGAAATTTTAATGCCTGTAAATTGTAAATAATAAAGCAGAAGCACACATGTACAAGATTGTATTAATAGCTAAATCAAGTTCTAAAAGTCACGTTACATTTTTACAGTTTAAATGGTTTATTATTATGACAGATTGATGTTAGTTTATGATATAAAAATTATATCCTTTTCTAAACACATTTTAAATCTGAATACCCTGTGCCTGTAAATGTCTTAATAATACTGTTGCTAGCATGAGTATCTAAATTAATTAGCCTAGGTAAAATTTCCTTAATATTAGAATGTTGTGAAATGTACATGCAAATAAATTTCCACTTGGACAATACTTGGTATGTTGTTTGGTTTGAAATCATAATACATTCATTTGGAGAATGATGCAAATCTATTATAGATGAAAATGTATACAAAATACAGTACATTTGCACTAAAAGGCCTTTCAGAAATATGTAAAAGCAAAAGATGAAATTAACTGCAAAACTTTATAAAAAATAAAGGTTTATAACAGAAGCACCTAGTAAGAATGACAAAAGCATGGTATGGCTTTATGGTAAATAGGAGATGACTGTCCTAAAGTTGACATCAATGGCAATGAACCACCTCACTTTTATTAATGAATATCTGGCATGTTCAACCTGTTATGATTGCCCTCATAAAACAAACAAATCTCTACCTTCAACGTTTAGATAATATATGAAGGTCAGATAGAATTGTAGAACCAAGAATTGCTTAAAAGTGAACATGGACAACTTTCTAGAATAATTTAATTCCAATAGCGATTACTACCTAATCACACTCAGACACCTTTTAGAGTTGCCTGAGTTATGGGTTAATACCTAGTAGTAGATCTGTATTACTTATTCGTAAATCTTAACCATAAATCCTTAAAAATAAAGCACATTGTCATTTTCCTTGCAATGAAATGGAATGTCAAGGCATTATAAGAAATTACAGAAAAATAACCCCATTAATCATAAGGCTTCCTCTCAGTCTGAAGACATCCTGAGCTCTATTGTTTACATCAGGTACCGTATGCATTATTTAGCAATGCCTTAAACATTACTGTGCTGCTGTCATGAGAACAAATGCATGTAGGTTTCCCAGAATGAAAGAATACGCTTATTACTTTTACCACAAGGCAGACAGCCGAGATCGCCTGTTATAAGATAAAGCAGAAATACCAGAAATGCAAGCCCCTAATTCAACTCTTCCTCATTTATTTATTGCCAAGTACATTATAACCTGACTAAATCAGATTAATGTCTCTCAGCACAAATTAAGAGCAACAGAAATCACAAGGTCTTCAGGAAAGAGCCAAAAGGAGTTCATATATATTTTGTCTGCAAAATTTATTATGAAATATATTTCAAACACACCTCTTCACCCCTCAAAATTTGTCTTCATCCGCTCTTTATATGCACCATATAGAACAGATTTATGTAACAGCAATTTCATGATGTGACCTTGTTTTCGGACTTCCCTGATTACACATTTATTAAAATTCTCTGTCTGTCTGCCATGTTGTTAGTATTCTTAGTATTTTAGTCTGCAGCATCACGTAGTACATAGTTTTCGGTACAGTATCATACAGTAGCTGATGTTACCATGGAAACATAGGCTTAAAGCGGGCCAGACTTGGAACTTTGTGTGAGGCAGGGTCTGACTTAGTGTTTACTGCAGCCATTCCTGCTCAGTCATTCTTGTGTATGTTATTTCTTTACATTTAACAGTTATAAAAATAATTCAAAAGCAAAGGTACATGTTTCAGCTCTGCAGTAGTTAGAACTTTAGGGGGCTAATTGTATCTACAGTACACATAAATACTCCTAGGTTTAATGCGAAGAGTAAGTAGGTATTACATTTTCAAGCTTCATATACCTGTAATGGAGTTGTCTTATACAGTACTTACTTAAATTGATTACCATTTTCCTGCTTTGACTACATATCCCAAGTTTCTTGCTTACTTTGTTTCTTGTCAGGAGTTGTGACTTGTGATTTACTGTAATGCAAATGAATTCCTGGAACATGCCTTGTAGAGTTAATCAGACTTGTTTTTATTTGTCACTTCTTTTCTCACTCAGTAGCTGGAAAATGTGGTGTCTGGGAGCAAAGTGTTATGAACAAAAAACACAAAGTACTGGGCTAACTTTAAACATTAATTTACTGATGACTGTATTTTCTGATCCAAGTCTCAGTTCTCTTTATTCAAGCTCTCAAGAGGTTTAGGCAGAGGACTCCTACTCTGTTGGGCCCCTGAGCATGGCCCTTAACCCCAACTGCTCCAGGGGTGCTGTACAATGGCTGACCCTGCACTCTGACCACAAGCTTCTCTCCCTGTCACACTGCCCCTATTTACTTATTGTGAGGTGTTTCACAAGCTCAGCTTTTGTTTTCTTCTGTTATATTTGAACCACACATTATCTGTTATTTCTAAACTAGAAGCTAAATCTTGCAGTGATAGAGGTACCAGGTGTTGTAATTTGCCCTTCTGGTAACTTCACCAAAGTATAAGGTGAAAGATGACTTGCCTGCCTTGTGAAGCCCAGTTAAAACCGACTGTTTTGTTTGGTTTGGATGTAATCACCAATGTCTTGTGGCATTTATCTTCACCATTTTCTTTCTCATGTCCAAATTCAGCACATACTACTGTATCTAGAATCCATCCTAAACTGATTTTAGATAAATATCTTGTTTCTCAGAAAAAAAAGGGATCTATAAGGGATCTATAAGGGAATGTGAATTTTGTGTGTCAGTTCTTGCTCCAGATAAAAATGAGACCAATGAGCTAAACCACGCAAACACAGATACAAACTCCTTCAGAACATTAAAACTGAAGGGCTGCTACCATATATCAAGTTCCCATTACTGTGTTTTCAAAGATTGTATTTCTTCTTGAGACTTGATTTCCACTTGCTAGAACCACTGTCTTGGAAAAATCAAGATGCTTGCTATGTTTTTTGGTGTTAGGAGAATTTCCAAATTCCTTGCTTGATTTCTGGGTATTATGGGACATCATTTTAGCCTAAAGATTCTTTTCTGAAAGCCAAAAGTAAAGTTACATTTTAACAATATTGTAATCCCAATTATTATGTAGATATAGCTGAACAATCATATTCAGTCTCAGTTATGGGTGTGTTTCAGTCCAAGGAATAATGCGTTATTAATAAAATGTGACTTAAACATGTTTTAGAGTGTCTTTTATTAACACAATATTATTTTCATTACCATAATGAAAAACTGAATGAGGTTATTTCTACAAATATACTGATTAAAGTTTCAGTGAGGTGGGATGGATAGTACATACATAATTTATTTTTATTATTCTCGGGTTTTAAAGTGCAAAATGTATATCTTATTTATGTGGCTTCTGCTGCTCTCAAAAACTAATTTCTCTCATTGGCTTTGTGGCTGTTTTGTAAAGTGATGATGGTGTTTTTGGTACTTCTTGCAAGTCTCTTTTAAAATGTAAAACTTAAAGGTTTGCTTTTTGTCTAAGTGAGTTTTTTGTCCAAATTCTAAATATATGCATGTGAATGTATTCGCATTATCATATACAGTCTATCTATGCAGCTGTTACTATATATTGTTAGTATAGGGTGCTTATAAAGCTAATTGGTTTATTCAAACAAGTCTGTCATGGAATATTTTTCACATCCAAATGGGACCATGTCACCATGAAGTTTACACCAGAGGGCACCAGAGTTTCCAATAGAGGATTCTTACTGCACCTCTAGTGAGAAGGATGAACATTACAGCTTCCCAATGCAGTATCAACTGTATTTACAGTGGTATGGTGTCATTGGGGACGTTCTCAGTATTGTCCATGTTTTAATATTACTTGAGCCCTTGTGTTAATAATATTATTTTAAATGGTTCTGCTGTGTAGCCTTTGGAGCAGTTAAGCAGAACCTCATTCCAGTTGATGGCATGAGAATTAAAGGGGAAGATGGGGTGCTGATGTGAAAACTCAGTTCATGCCTGTTTAAAACAAAATGTTAGGCTGGGGTGACAAGCTATGAATTGTAAATCTGTTGCAGATAAAACTGCTCCAGATAGAATGCTCCAGATATATCCCCGATCATTAAAGGATGCCTGTTACTGACCCTCCCTAAATTGTCTAAATATCATTGGTGGGGTATCATATAACAAAAAATATGAATAATATATTGTAACGCTTACGGCCGACAGGTACTGTGTAAGAGCCGGCTTACCAGAGCAGGTGACGTCACCGCCCTTCCCTGTGATAGCAGGACTACAGCTACTGGGCTGTAGAGAGATCTCTCTTTAGCTCACCTGGCTGGGTCGCTGCAGAGTGATGCGGGAGTCCCGGGTTCGAGCCCCCGACGGTGGGGGGCCGACCTAATGTGGCAAGGGCGCCTGCCTGAGCCCCCGTTGCGTTACAATATACTGGATACTAAATGTACACATAACCCACATACACAAGCTATCAAATGTATTCACACCCATAGACTTAGTAAAATGTGACAGTGTTACAATAAGGAATCATGGTGTTTTAAATGGTGTTTATTGACACAAACCACTCTATAATGTCAGAGTGAAAATAAAATTCTACAGATCCTTCTAAATTAATTATAAATATAAAACGCATTACATAAGTATTCACCAACTGTACTAAATGGGTTTTGCCCCATTTAAATGGGTTTTCTCCCAAGAGAACCTGCATCATGAAGAAAAAGGAGCATTCAATCCAAATCTGGTACAGGGTTATTGAAAACCCCAGTCAGTGGAAGGGTATAAGATCATTTCCAATACATTAAATATCCATAAAGCCTGGTAAAATTAATTAAAAGAAATTGAAAAATATGGCACAACTGTGAATTGGTGCAGAACTGGGCGTGCTCAAAACCAGAGTATCCAGATACTCTGGGCAAGAAGGTCACTATTCAGGGAGGGCACCAAGAGGTCTTTGATAACTTGAAAGGAATTACAGTCTTTAATGGCTGAGGTGGGAGAAACTGTGTGTCACGACCACCAGTCATCGGAGACCTACCTGCAACCAAGTTCAGCAGTTTCAGCAACTGACTAATTATAACACACGCCGCCACACGTGTTTTAGCTTATCACCTCCTGATGCCGCATCAGACTTAAACCCTCATTCCTCTCTGCTCTACGCTCGGTAGGAGTTCCTCATCTCGAGAGCTCCAACCTCGCCCTTTTTCTAAAACTTCTCATTAACGACTTCTTTGGATTTGGACTTTGTTTCTCGTTCTTTGACCACGATCTCTCCTGACGATTCGGATGAAGCTCCAGTGCTCTTACCGATTGCCTCAACTCTCTCTCTTGCTCATCTGCGTAGGATCCATTACATTTCTGATCTACATTGGATTACAACACTGTGCATACAACAACAATTGCTCTGGTGCTTCACAAATCTAAGCTTCATGGTAAAGTGTCAAAAAGAAAGCCGTTGTTGAAAAAAGCTTTTGTTCACATCAAATCTCGACCCCAGTTTGCCAGAAGGCATCTAGGAGACTCTGAGGTCAAGTGGAAGAAGACTCTAAGGTCTAATGAGACCACAATTGACCTTTCTGGCTTGAACACTAAACCCTTTGTGTGGCACAAGCGTACTGTAACTACGCATATCTTCCTGAGAAGCATGGTAGAGGCAGCATTGTGCTTTGGGGATGCTTCACTGCATCAGGGCTTGGAAGATGTGTAAAGATAGAAGGCAAAATAGATGCAGGAAAGTACAGTACATATAAATCGTGGTGGAAAACCTGCTGCAGTCTGCAGGAGGCCTGGGACTTGGGAAAAGATTCATCTTCCACCAGGACAATGACCCAAAACATACAGCCAGAGCCACACTGGAGTGGCCAAAAAAAAAGCCAGTATTCTTGAGTGGCCCAGTCAAAGCTTGGACTTCAATCCAATTGAGAATATGTACTGTAGCAATACTTGAAAATTGCTGTTCAGCAACTGTTTCCATTCAGCTTGAGCAATTTTACAAAGAAGGATGGGCAAAAATTGCAGAGTCTAGTAATACCAACATAGTAGAGCTTATCCAAGAAGATTTATGGTTGTAATTTCTGCCAAAGGTACCTCTACCAAATATTTACTCAATGGAGGTGACTACTTATGCAAGCAGTTATTTTCTGCTATATATTTATAATACATTTAGGAGGTGTTTTCACATTGATATTATAGAGTGTTTTGTGTCAGTCAATGCAAAAAAATACCAGATAAATACAATACGGATCCATATTGTTACACAATAAAATGTGAACACGTCCAAGGGGGACGAACACTTTTGACAGGCGCCGTAGGTATACAGTGAAATAGCCAAACCCCAGTATTTTTCTGATCACCATGGCTGAAAATCTTCAGAGACGTTCTGTAGGACTATCAAGATCTTAAGTACAGTACAGTAGGTCTGTCATCTGTGTTCCCACAGTTGTCGAAGCGTGGATTAATTTTGATATGTCAGTTTGGGTAAATGAGTTTCTATGTTTTATGTTATTTTCTGTGTCTGTGGGATTTCTTGGGTGGAAGTTCTGTATCCATACATCCAGTTCTCTAGTTCTTTGTACAAAAAGAACAAGCACTTTGTTCCTTCACGTGCTAGTAAGACCACATGTAACCTCCTTCATTTTCCAAGGAAAATGGGCTGCATGGAGCCATGCTTATGTGTGCCAGTGTTCCCTTTCCTCTGGTGCTTAATTGACACTCATGGAGCTGATAAAGTCCACCAACTTTATGTGCACCAAGTGTAAAGTGTAAGAGATTTATTTTTGTAAGCACTGTTAGTGCTAAATTGTCATGCTGATAATCCAGAAAACAGAGCAACATGTTGTACTATTTATACTTTGCCAAATAAATGAGAAAATGCAGTATGATAAATGGAAATACTGAGGGAAAACGTTTTTCTTTTCAAGTAACTTGACATCTTTGTTTCCTTCATTACCATCTGATGTTTTAAATTCAATGTATCTATGAAAACCAGATACTAGGTGTCAGTGCAGTGAGTTAAAAAGATACAGTATTTCTCCGTCTAATTTTAGAAGATTATTATTTTCTGTGTCATTTGTATTATATAGTTCAAGTAGGTAGATGTGTCAGCATGCTCACACCTGAAGAAGGCTCCACAGCCAAAACGTTGTGTTTCGTTTCTTTTCTTTTCAGCAGGAATAAACCTGTTACCTGTTCCTTTGTATTATACCTTATATACCCCGTATCACTTCCTACTGTATAGGGAAATGAACAAAAAAGACTACTCCCAAGTCAATTTTTAAACCTGTGTATTTTAAATTAAATCGAGAGTCTTATTTTGTCATCTTCATTTCCCATTTAAATATTATAAATAAGAACATAAATACTAGAATATAATGAATATTTTACTAGATTGATGTACTGTATGAAGCATTTTTAGAAATTACCAACTGCAATTATGTAATGACTTGCATAACAACGTGTTTTCATATTTCCCTCCATGGCAGCTGTTAATTTTGATCAGTTGGGTGGTATCATCTAATTTTCTCTTAGATGTCACCTTTATTTTCCCACCCATCACCATCTCCCATAACAGCTACAATTACACAGCCTCAATTTGTGTTCCACAGTAAAGAGGATTGTGTCATTCAGATTTCTTGTTTTTTCCACACATAATATTTCCACTGCATTCATATTTCCCCCAGACCTTGTGTTCATCATTAATTTATGGTACTCATAAAAGTTTAATCTGCGTATTGTGAAACACATATAATAATATTCTTAATATTCTGGACTTCTGAAGAGATGTCTGTTTTCTTACATTTATTTTGCATTTGATTGAAAAGATATGGCATTTGCTTGCGCGGGTAATAATTAAAGATAACATTATGTAGATATAGTGTGATGGGCCATTATTTTAGACCTAAAGCTTGGTTGTATTTGAACAACAACACAGGGTAACATGTATCCTTTGGCTCAAGAGCCTTGAGCAGCATTTTTGAAAGCCGATTCAATTATTTTATAAAAGCTGAAGAAGGTTCCTGCAACTCTCATATAATAATGAGTCAACCCTCATTGTAAACATAATCATTCAGACAAAATGAGACGTTTGTACATTAGGACTCTTCTGTTTGGAAATAGTGACAACCCATATTGTAATTCATTAATCAGTTGTGACCAGAGACACAATTCCAACAAGATTCACCAGAAATGTCAAGTCTCTAAATTTGAAAAGGCTTTTTTAAAGGCAAATGTACATGGATTATTATTTTTGGGACTGTATTTATCAAAATAAATCTTCCATATGAACCATATAGTGTATTTATTTTAGTTTTTTTTTACTAGCAGAATCTAATTTTCCTTTACACACAGTTTACAAGTTTGCATAATTTGGCCAAAAGGACAAACTATACTATCACTGACGTACGAATTTTTAGCCTCTTGAGAATAACTATTTGTTATGGTCAAATAATAGTCACTTGAAGGTCGTACAACCACAAGGTGAATCTAGAGATTCTCAGCTTCAAGACTGAAAACTTTAAGCTGGGCTTCATCCAATATTTTTATGAGCTTTTCATACATTAATGATTTTATCTGTACATTCATAGAATACATTCATTTTATGGTGAAATTGACTCAATTTCCAGCACAAATGTAAAGAGTTTGTTTGATTAAAACCTTTGACTATTAGCTTTTTACAAAGAATCTATGATAAAAAGAGGAAAAGCTGCTTTTTCCTCTTTGTGATGTGGAAGTACTGTATCACCCTTTAAATAAGCCAAAATAATGAGATAAATATGACAGATACTATTTTTGCTACAAAGCTTTTTAGTATCCATGTCCCTACAGTTTCTGCATGAAAGATGTAGACATGATGAATGGGAGTTGTCTTTTATCGAGATATTTGTTTGAGAATGTCATATGGAGGCAAGCCGAACAATGCGTTGTTATATTTTTTATAACGGCTACAAAGGTTTCCGGAAGCTAGAAGCCTTGGACAAGACATCGTTTAGAAATAAAATGAAAGTTTTAATCTCCTTTTCTGTTTCTTCTTTAAAGGATGTTCTTCTCTAATTAAAATTTACACTGCAGTAATGCATACAACGTTATTAAAAATGCTCCTTTTTAGAAAGAACCACCCAGAATGGTTAAATTCATTTGATACAGTCCTTTTGTTACACAGAGAATGAATGTCTTGGAGTAATAGCATTAAGTACAAATGAATTTGGAAAGTGCTGAATTTGGTTTGGGTAGTTTCGTGTCTTTCTTATATGAAATACATACTGTACATTTAATGAAATCTTCCTCTTTCTTACTTACAAATGTCTTTTATTACATGCAAGAAGAAAAGGAAAAGCAGTTGTAGCCTTCCTTTTCTTTTGTGTTTGTTGGATCTGTTTCTCTTTTTTGAAATATGTCATTTCAGATTGCATTCTTGTTTACAGAATTTCTTAAATATAAATGCTTTCTTTCTAGCATGTTACAGCAGTGGAGGAATTAGAGATGGGTTGGCTTCTAAATGCCTAAGGCAGTTATGCTTTTGCTGGAAAGATGCATGACAGGATCAGTGAAGCTTAAGTTGCTCCAGGTACTCATATGGCTGGTAGCCAGTTCCATCTGAATTATGTGGACAGTGAAGGTAGCTGCCAGTGGGTATATTGAAACATTTGAACTGAAAGCATACTGATAGCTAATTTCTGTTTCTTACAGAGAGACCTGGGAGTGAGTGGGTGGCCAGGGAAAAACAGGGAAACAGTCCTGAGCTCTTCTTCACTATACAATAGTTAGAGTTTAAGTGCTGTAGTGATAGAAGAACAGATGCATGTCTGTTGTGGGGAACCAGTGAAAATAAAACAGATTTACGTAATCCCAGACCTGTTAGTCTGCCTACAATACAGCTAAGTTTATGGAAATAAATATTAGAACTAAACTAGAGGGTCACCTATATAAAATAATGTAACATCCTATGAAATAGTCAACATGGACAATATATATTAGTAAAGGTATTCAAGTTCTTTGGACAAGCAGAAAAGTAAATGACACACAAAGAGTATATGATAATAAGGTGTACTGTATTTATATTTTCAAAATCCTTCAACAAAGTTCCCCATAAATGATTTATTCTCAAATTACAGGAGGTTGACATTAAGGAAATATGTGGATTTGGATTTATAATTGCTTAATAAATACAATATAAAGAGTACAAGAGGTGAATGATCAAATTGTGGTGATGTAAAGTAATCATTGGAGTGCCGCAGGGGTTTGTTTTAGGACCACTGCTCTTCCTAAATTAGATCAATTCTAGTAAGGTTAATCAACTAGTCAAGATTCCAGGTTACTACAAATGATAAGAATTAGCTGTACTATCTGGAAATTAGAATTATTAGAATTAGAATTTCCAGATAGTGATAAAAAAAACAATGAAATCTTAGACTATCTAGAGAAAAGTGTAGAATTAAAGTAAAGGGGTGTTATGTTAAAAAAATGCACTAGATAGGCCTAATTAAAATTATGTACAATTTTGGTCACTACGTTCGAAAAAAGTTATTGATACTCTGGAGTCCATCCAATGAAGAACAACCAACAACATTCTGGAGCTTAGAGTATTGGCCTGCTACTGTCATGCTGACGAACTGAACCTTTTAGTCTTAAATAGAGATTATGAGGGGACTTGATACAAGTATTGACAAAGCCAACACAATGGATGTCTTCAGAATAAGCAGTGAAACATGTACTGTATAATAGGACACAAGTGGAAACTAGATAAAAGCAAATTTGAAACCTAGAACAGGAGACACTTCTTTACTCAAAGGGATGTAGGAGTAGCCATGTGGGGCTAAAGCCCAGACCTTTGCTTCCTACAAGAAATAACTGGATGAAATCCTTGGATCAATAAGTGACCCAAACAAGCCAGTATATCAGATATCCTCCTATGGTTTGTAACCTTTTTCATGTTCTTAAGTTCAATACTGAGGCAGCTAAACTTCCCAGATCCAGTGTCCCTCTCTTAAATTCAAAAACTAGCAAAACCGTAAATGTGTCAGGGGTTGGTCTTTTGGCCCCTTTCTCGCTCTCTTCTGCCCCTTTGGCTAAGTACAACAGAGGGCCTGTTCTCTAGTAAGACAGCAGGGGTTAACGACCAACTTCAGGCTTCTGCTTCTTGATTTTAACCATCATCCAGCCAAGTGTTCAGGTCATTTTTCCATTGCCTTCTTTGGGAATGTGGTTCAGACAAGAATGTTTAAAAAAGGAGATGGCTGATATTTTCAATGAATATTTCACTCTGGTGTTTACCAAGGAAGACCAACAACATGCCTCAGAGTTGAATAAAAACACAATTCCATATATATATATAAGATATATTTTCAAAGAGGAGGTATACAGTAGGTGTTATAGGAACTAAGAGCAGATACTGTAAATACGTCTCCAGGGTCTGATGGTATTCTACTAGCCATACTTAGGGAAAAAAAATAGATGCTATTTTTAGGCTCTTAGAAAAATTCAAGATACTGTGGGATTGAGTGGAAAATGGTAATGCCCATCCATAGACAGGGTGACAAAACTGACCAAGAAGTTAAAGAACTTTATGTCTTACGTCACAAACATGAAAACTACAGCTGGAAAGAAACTACAGCAGTGTCTTTATGGCAATTCAATTCTAGGGGACAGTCAGTTTTGATTTAGAATTCTGTAAAATAAATCAGAAATGTTAGACTTCTTAAATCAAGCCAACATTCATCCATCTTCTTTAAGAATTAATTTTAGATTAACTCTTAAATTGGATGTCATTGGTATTTGAGGATAATAGGTAGGTATTTAGATTAAGAACAGAGAAAAAGGAAAACTAAAGAAAAGGATACAGCGTACAGATAAGAGGTGAATGCATTTGGGATAATGTACAGTAATTAATGGAGTTCTACAGCAATCTATATTAGGGCTAATGCTCTTCTTAATTTATGTCAATGATCCCTATTCTGGAACAATTAATGAAACTTGTGAAATTCACAGATGTTACCAAAACCGAGGCATTAGCAATCTTTATAGAAGCTGCAAAAGACATTAAAAATGTTTTAAAATTTTTGGCTGGTCAAAAACTTTTCAGAAAACATCAATGTGGACAAGTGCAGAATATTATATATCCATGAATTATAAATATGGGAATCAATTTCTACCACCTCCCAAATGCTTGCTGTCAAATTTGACTGGCTAATCAAACTGTGTGGCACTGTGATGGATTAGTGTCAAGGTGAGAGCAGTCGTGTGTCCTTTATCATATCTGGTGCCCTGTTCTTCTGGGATAAACTCTTGGTTATTAGGACCCTCAACATCATCAATTGATTGCTGATAATGGATTCAAAATGAACAATCAATGGCGAGTTTCAAAAATATTAAAATACAAAGCAAAGCAATATTACAGATATCACACTTTACATATTGTATCACCTGTGTTTTACTTAATGGAAACAATAATGTTATGAAGACTCTAATAGTACACACAAATCATCTGGATTTCTGTCTAAGGAAAATCTGTAGCTTGGTGCGATTTTAATGATGTTGGATTGTGCATGAAATCAGTTAAGGATTAAACAATATATCTCCAATTCTTTTTCTATCAAAAATCTATTTATAATCTATATATCTGAATTTGTGTGAGATTAATGAACTATATGTAAAGGGTTTTTGTCTAACACTTTACAGTAATCAGGTTTCAAAAGAATGTATTCTTTGATTGAAAGAGCTATTTAAATCTTGATTTTAATGTAGGCATTCTGACTTTCTCAATATGGGGTAAACCTACTACAATTATGTGGAAAATGACTTCTAAGAGACGTGATTCATTGGTTAATCAAGTGCTCAAATGCACTGATTAATAGATTAATAAATGAAAGAAGATTTAAAGTCCTGATGTTAAATGACAGCAATTTTAGCATTCACCTTTAATGACAGTATTATAATGTGAGTTGCCCCAAGTGCCAAGCAGAAATGAAAAATAAAAATAGATATATCTTGTATTAAAATATCTTTAATTTTAAACTGGTGGTTTGCCTTGAAGTTGCACATGTAAGTTGCAAAAGTACTTAAAATGTAATGGCTAAAGGGCTTACTGCTTATATATTGAAATATTTATCCTGTTTGTAATCTGTAATTAGTTCTTCAACAGTATCATATTGACTGTGTGTTGATGTGAATTGCTTAGTAGAAAGTAGATTTTTATCGGTAACAGATGTATACATTCACATGAGACTCTGCAATCTATTTATAACCTTTGCTGTATTCATACCAGTGAGTCAGCATGACCAGAGCTCAGAATAGTACATTGCCCTTGTTTTTAATATCATAAAGGATATCAAAATGAGATTCATGCAATTCACACAATTAATGTGTGACATTTGGTTGGACATACAGTACATGAGTATTTATGTAGTGCTCATGGTTGTTTCATTCTAGAAAAACATTATTATCCTCTACATACTGTATGTAGAATATGAACAAAGTTTTTTTTTTTAGTTTATTTAGTGAATCCATGTACTACTCTCTGAAATGCACAGCATGCAGTGTATTTTTGTGATGTTCAATAGCCACAGAAGAAGCTGTTAAATTCCTAAAGCAAGGTAAGATGACCAATAATTGGCTCAACACAAGACAAATGTTCTGGGTTTAGTGGCCTAGTGAGTCAACTAATTGCATCATCTATATTGTTAATAACCTTTGTTGTCATTTATGATAGGATTAGCACTAGGTTAGATCCTGTTGTAGTGACTCAGTTTCATTAGGCTCCCTTTTTTTAACAACAACAACTTAATATTTTATCAAATGATGGCTATATCTTTCAATATTCCCAAAAGGACTTGTGTTGTACAGTACTGTATATGTACAGTATATAAGTAAATTATACATCAGACAGCAGTTAAGGGGTCAAGTGGACATCCTTGCTAAAATACATCTGAGGGAGGAGGAATCATCATCTGCTGTTGAATAAAAATGTGATGCAACTGTCTATGTTCTGTATCTATCCATCTATCTCTCTCTGCGGCAGCTGGTGACTTCAGAGAAGGCACAAGTACAAACAGACAGATGGGGGACAGAGTGTTGAATAAAAGCCCAAATGCAACTGTAACATCTTGGCTAAATTCCTCTCTGGGCTTGAACAATCTGGCCTACCTAAAGTTCCTCTTTAATTCAACTGATGAAGCCATTTCTCACTTCTCTACCTGTGCATTAAGGCTGCTGAAACATACGAGATCCAGCATGTTCTGTAAGTGGTGGATGGTGGTGTAAGTGGTGGAAAATAATTAAGTATCCATCTGGGCTTTAGCTAAGAATTGTTGACAAACATGGAAACTCTTCCTACAAGAAAAATATTTCATAGGAGCCTAACTATGTAATATAAAGGATAGCTCAAAAGGTGCTGGTGTCAGTGTGATTTCTACAAAATCTGTTCACCCGATATCTGGCAACTTGTTCTCCATCTCTCAGGTTGTGTGATGGTTTATCTCTACCTTTCTCTTAGTGACATCCAGTTATCTGTTTTGATTATTGTCTACAGTGACCTACAGTGAAATAAAATGGCTAATCTAGACTATACATTATTAGTATTGCTTTTATGTGTTTTTGTCTAAGATACCTTGTGTAGCGATGGTTGAGTGTACAATATGCTGTATTATATTGTGTAATCAATTAATATTCTAATCAATATAATAATCAAGATAATTATATGATCAGTCTTCTGTTTTTGGTTTACCTCTGTCTCTGACAGTGCTTGCTGCAGTATAATTGGTAATCAGTCTATGAGTTACTTAAATATTCATTCCTCAGTCAAGTGTTTAGGAAACATTTTTCCTTTATTGGGCCAAACAGTAATAAAAAATGGTACAGTCAGGATGGTCTGTCTGTATGTACTTTATGAGCTCTGGGGCAACCACCTTTCACAATCTATCATCTGATGAACCAACCATACAACAGAGTTGGATTTGGATAACAAAAAAAACCTTCTTTAAAAAAATCGGAAAACTTCAAACCATGTAAGGAAAACAAGAATGTGCACACCATGGAATCTAACAAGGGGTGAATCTGGATTGTTTATTCTATTGATACAAAATTAATGTCATTCTGCAACTAGAATGGGAAAAATCACCAACATTTCCATGGAAATATAAGGGTTTCTACATGAAATACAATGCCACCAAATCAAAGGCAAAACTTTTTCTCTCCACAGACACTGACAGCAGTGGAGTTTAATCTGAGGGAGTCTTGGTTTCATTCTGTTTATGGTGCTGTGTGTCACTAGTGCTTTCATTGTCCTGATGCTGGAGCTTCTAGATCAGACGCTGGTCTTATAGAGATATATACAGTATACAGTATATATTATACTGTGTAGATTTAGATTTTCGGCTGACCACTAGAAAACAAAATGTAATTTTATATTTACATTAATGGTTTCTAAGTGGTATTGCTTTAGTTTTGAATTTTTTTTAAATTTGATTAGATTTTATGTGATTGTACAGTAATTCATCTTGAGAGGATTGCACTAAATCAGCATTGTCCATGCTTATACAGTATGCACGAGTTTCATGCATACTGTCCATGCTTATACAGTATGCACAGAGAGTTTCAGGATGCACGTATGCATCCTGAAACTCTCTTTTGACGTGGCTGAACCTTAGCCTTCCTCCATTCATTTTAAAACTCTGACCAAACTATCCACGTTACTATTTAAATGCCACTTTCCGTATAGCTAATAAAAGTTTCTGATTTTTATTTTTATTTTTTAATATATCTCTTCTTCCCAAGTGAGAAGCAGCTGTATTATCAACAGTATAATGACTTTGAGGAATGCTGTTCCAAGGATATGTACCACTTCTGGTATGGTTTAAGGCCTAAGGTACCTACCTCAAGCATGGCACTCATCCCTGAAGCCACACAAAGTCTTACTTTCAACCAGCTGCTGGGCTTTTAGAATATACTGAAAAATATCACTGCCTGACACCTGAACTGATTCAGTCACACAGTTAAAGCAGAGTGTCCCGTTATCAGTTTGTACAGGTGAAATAACTGTAAACACTGTACAACCGGTTCTAATGAGAGTGGCTTTATTTCATTTTCTTTATTCCCTTTTCAGGAACATCTTCTACTTTACTGAAAACCTCCACCACAGTGCCTTACCTCTGAACCTCTGTCAATGACAACAGTTCAACCTTAAAAGAACACAACCACATCACCCTTTCTTAAGAACAAATGGTAGACTACCTTTGCCTCAACAGTGCTTTCAGGGATTATTCTGCCCTCATATAACATGCTGTTCACAAACTCTGCATTTCTTAACAGCTTGGTGTTCCTCATGTATTTTGGCAAAAACATAATTTCTCAGTGCTGCAGGAATTTCCTTTCGAGTGCCTTTCAGCACAATGAGAGAAGAAACGTACACTGTAACTTCAATTGTAATCTGCAATTACCCTCACATGATCAATAAAGTGTCTGTCCATCTAAGAAGACTCAGTTCAAGAAAACTTTAATGCATCTGCAAGACTGTATTGGCTCTGCCATCCCTGGGTGCAAAACATCAATGTTGTTCTTCACGTGATCTCTTGAGTTCTTCCAAGTAACCTTTGGTGACTGGAATGTTTTCCATTATGAAATCTATGTAGACATTGGTGTCCTCCATGAACTCATTGTACAGTATATACAAGATGCTTGGACTTTGAGGGGTGGAAGCAAATCTAATTCTTGAACTCCAAGTAGACTCTACAAAGGCTTATAACATTCAGATGCCCATCCCAGGCCTAATGCCTCTTTCGCCACCTGAGCATAGAGTTGTTCAGAAGGTTAAAGAGACTAAAATGGAGGAACACAGCTCCAAGTCTATAGGAGGAAGCATCTGCTGACACTTTCGTCTCCTTGTTTGGGTCAAACAGAACTAACAAAAATGCAGAAGAAAGCTCCTATTTCAGCATTTCAAAGGCTTTTACTTGGTCACAGCCCCATCACCAGCGGATCTTTTTGGAAAGCAAATCACGCAGGACTTTGTTTTAGTCTTCCAGCTGAGGAATACATTTGCCAAGTTGATTGACCTCACCTAAAAACATCTAAGCTCACTGACATTTGAGAATTCTTGCATTCCATCAACTGCTGCTGTCTTCTCTGCATCTGCCTGCAGCCGAACCAATATGACCTAGAAACTTACCTGAGTCTTTCTAAATTCACATTTCTCAAGGTTAAGAGTGAAACTGGCATGCTCTCTCTTCCTGAGCACTGCGTAACCACAAGAATCAAGTTCCTCCTATGTTTTGTCCCTTACAAGTACATACACTATGCCTTTTGTTACTTCCATCATCCTGTTCTAGAAATGCTCTGGTGCACGTTACAGTATGCCAAATGGTAACCTGTTAAAGAAATCTCTTCCAGATGGTGTGATGAAAGTTGTCTATTTGGCAGACTCTTTCTTCGATGGGATCTGCCAAAAACCCATGTGTACATTCAACCTGCTAAAAAACTCTTCTCTCCTGCAAGCATGCCTAGAATTCTTGGGGAGAACTGCAATAGCAGAGCAATATTCTGTTGGTCCCTCTACCCTGCTGATGACACCCATGTTTTCCATGCGGTGGAGCTCAGCTTTCACCTTCGGCATCAAGGAAAGTGGATTGTGTCTTAATTGAAAAAGTAACACTGTCTGTTTGGAGTCATAACTCATATAGCTTTTGCACCACACCTAGTCCACTGAATAGCTTTGGATAGTGTTCTTTGCAAATATCTGCATCAATGCTGTCATGCCATGTGACTAGTTGCATTATTATACAGTAGCTGGTCTATCAAGTATGGATGTGTGCACATTTTTCACAACATACTTCTTCTCTGTGGCGATCTTGACGTTTTTCTTCACTGTCTCTCTATACATACCCAGCATGTCCAGTGGCATAGGGCAAAGGGTTTTTGGTTGGCGTCAAGCTAGGCAGCTGACCATTTGAATGTATCTCATAAAAAGTGTCTTTCGAAATTACTGTAACATGAGCTCCAGTATCAGTTTTGAATTTCACACTCTTATTGTGAATGCTAACGCTAATGTTATCGCAGGTTATCACCACTTCCAATTGCACCGGAGAAAATGTCATCTTCCTCTTGTATCTTGTGTACTGCTTTCTGGGGCCTATACTGTAGATCTGCCCCAGATGACCTTTTTTCCCACATTTAGCATGCGGCACACCATTTCGTTAGTGGGCACTGCCACCTGGGATGTGAAGGCATTTTGCTACATCGCTGACATTGTTTGTAGTCAGGGTTATATTGTGCTGCATGAACGTGCTTTGGCTCTTGGGCTTACTGTTCTGGCACTAGGTCTGTAAAGCTTTTGTTTAAAAGTAACCCCACTGAGCACAACTCCTTGGCTGCATCTGCAGTCGTCCCCCTGAGATCAGTTTGTTGCCTTTTTAATTTCTTCAGACTGCCTGATTATATTTATTGCTTTTCCAAAAATCTTAAAATTAAATCTTAAATGTTTGTCCAGCTGCATTTTCTCAGACAAATTGACATCTTTCAGGCCAACAACTAATCTGTCTTAGATGAGCTCGTCATGAAGCCGCCCGTAATAACAGTGTTATGCCAGTGCGGAAACTGCAGTGAAGAACGTGTCTACAGTTTCAGCATCTCCCTGTTTTCTCCAACTAAATCTTGCTTGTTTGTAAATTACATTATGTTTCATGATAAAATATCCATCAAAGCCCTCTTTTGCAGCACTTTAAACTTTCCTCCCTCTCTTGTCTAAGGTTAGGGCGCAGGGATTGTCGGTTAACGTACAGTATTCACCTGGCTTTTTTCTGAGGTCAAAGTCAGGTTGCTTGCCTGACGGAAATATTCACATTTTCTGATTCATGTCATCCACTCCTGTGGTTTGGAGAAGTCAAAAGGTTCAGAAGGCTGAATACTGAAAGTCGTGCACTCTGCTGTTGTTCTCAGTTTGGTTTGGCGGCTGCTGGCTGTCATGGTCCTTTATTTTTTGGATATCTGCTATAGCTATTTTTTTTCTCTAAACTAGCATATATATTACAGTAAGTCCACAAACTAACTGCTAATAATACAGGCGTAGGTTATAGCAGACTTCTGACACCATGTCGCATTATCACTTTGAAGGGCTTATAAAATGTAACTGTCACATACTGTAAAACTAATTCTAATGCACAAGGCTTTATTTCTTTTAGTTTAAGTTTAGAGGAACTTACTCTCCATTACTCAGAAACCCCACTACAGGACCTTAACCTCTGATACCCTGTCAACAACAACAGTTCAACCTTAAAGAAACACACACAGATTCTAACCTAACACCACTATATCTAAACCTACTGTATATCTCAACCTAAGTTAACATTGCATTAAATAAAGGAGCAGAGTTCCTGTGTAAGTCATGCTGTGAGAACATGTACTGTAATTGTGTATAAATCCCTTTATAAACTTTTTGAGACTGAAAGTGACTATATGTATTGCAGCAGGACACGTTTGTTCCAGAATCTTAGTAAATCACAGAAAAGAAGTCACTGGAAGTTCAGTGTCAATGGCCATCTCATGAATGAGAGTAGCTGATAATTCTTTAGTTTTCTAGCTGTGGGCCTAGGTGCATTATTTGTGAGGAGGTTGGGTTAAAAAATGAATGTCCTGCTCCTTTCACAGTTCTTTAACCTTGTTCTACCTTCCCTGCTGAGTACAGTAATTGATTGAATTATGTTCTTTCCATATGAGCTGCAATACTGGTGCCTTTTAAAGATTTAAAACTGACATGTCACCGTCTCCCTACTTGCTCAACTGCATCATACCTGATCTCGTTATAGAATATCATGTCATTGCCAGGTTTTGCTCATTAATGGGTTATGTCACTGCATTAGGCTGCCACCTGTCATCATTATCAAAATATTGTCCAGGTGTGAAGGTGTCCAATGAATTCTGCATGCTTTCTTAGGCCACCTGATCTTCAAATGTTGCAGTGGAGTGTGGAGTGAACATACGATATATCCATTCACATGGTATGCACACATTTTGTAGTTCAAAAGTCCTTGCACAAAACTGAAACAAAATGGTATTCAGGATACTTTGTATTAACTGTTATCAAAATGCATAGTTATTTGTGTGAAATTAAGTTAATTATATTAAATTAATTACTCATTAATGATTTCTGAAGCTTTTGTTTATATCTGAATCTGAACCAGGAGAGTGAAATGTCTGTGTATCGTGTTAACATGAAGCATAATGCACTGAAATGTAAAAGGAGAATCAGCTGTCACAGCTAAAGTCACATTATCAGATAAGAGGCTGAAATTAATTTTAAAAAATATAGTGCAGTGTGATATGTACAGTCAACCGACTTTCTGAGTAAAAAAGATAGTGAGGATCAACAAAATATGTCTAGATAGAAAGAGAATTTTAAATCCATGAAGATTCAAAGATAAGGTATTGAAGGTCCAGGGTGACAGATAACCATGGACATTGTATAGAAAGAATTAGGACATAATCCACAATCACCCTGTAAATTTAGCATTCTTGGAATAAGAAGTGCAGAGGCATTAAACAAAACAGAGAAATTGCAGACAAAATATGCTCATTTCAGGGATTACAAATCTAAAAAATCCACACAGCATTGCATTAACAAGATTATGATTCTTACATGTTCAGTGTTCCCTGGAAAAAAAAAACTGATTGCGACAGTGAATCAATTGCTTTTAATAATTTCAGGTTCATAGTGTTGAGGCTTTGTTTTAGAATTTTTAGAATTTGATTGTACGATATCTGCTGATTTTTATAAGGATTGATCAGCCAATATCAACTCATTTTAAGATGTGGCAAAAAATCTTTGATCCATTTTAAGGGACACCCAGATTCTGTACTGTATACTCAGTTGAAGTCAGGTCACTGAGCTATAACCCAATAGAAATTAGCGATAGTTGTGAGGAAGTCACAACTTACAGTATGTAGCATACAAAAACATCTGTTTTTCATCTTTGATCAGTGAAACCTTATTCAGTAAAAAAAAAACTAAACAACCGTCAAAATGTGATATGACTAGAAGATTTTTTCAAGATACTGTGTGCATGGGAGATAAAAGGTGGCCAAACACTGACACTTGAAGGACTCCCACTAATTCTAATACTGTAACTAGTCTTTCAAATAGTAGAACTTGCGTCAGTAAAGCAACATATTAACAAGTCCAACACTACAGCAGTAGGCCTTAAGATGCTTTAGTGATACAGACTAGATTACTGTATCAGATGTGTAATGGCAAAAAAGAATACAGTTTTATTAGTCTGAATTCACCAATATGGAATATGCTATTAAAATGTCTTTGCAGTCTATTTTTAAAATAAATATATGCTGTTTGAATATACTTCCAAAGACAGTTCTGAGATATATTTTACATAAGATGTTTTAGTTTGTTTTCTTCAGTTATGGAGCCATGAAAATATTTTCTGAAAGATAATCCAGTGCTAATTATAGCAGACAGTAATTAATTAGGTATCTGGCATTTATAAATTACAGCTATATTTCATCAGTGTGCTTTAAATAGCTTAACAACCTAACACTTGTTGCAATTATCATGTAAATTTGGGTTTCTGTTGTGTGCAGGGAAAAAGGGTTTAGGATTTCCCTGAAACCAACATGCTAACCTGCATTTTGCAACATATATACTGTAGACAGACACCTGCTTATACTGTACGGTTCTGTTAATTGTCATGCTATTAGAAGTACATAAAAGAGCTGATAAAAAATACCAGTGGAAACAGAGAACCACACACAAGACCAGGTCTCCCTTATATGGAGAAAGAAAAATATCAGACACTACCTGTGATTAAATAAGGGTAAAATAAAATTAGATTTGCTACTGTTAGGTACAGTATTGAATAAGACTACAGAAACCATAACAAAGAAAAGTAGAACAAAAATTAAAGCTTCCTCCTGTCAAATTCAGACAGTGGTAGAGTTCTTCACTAATTGAATTAATTACACTAATATGAAGATCATTTGCTGAATTGTTCATAAACATTATTGAGATACACATAAACATTTTTGATCACATGCACTAGCAAAAATTCAGAATCCTTAAAGGATTAATTTAGTAATTCTATAAATTACTTCTGAATAATAAAACACAAACCAGAGGATGCAATCTGAAGTAAAATAGAAACATTTTACTCTTGAAGCATAGGGGGGTTGGTGTCTAGGACAACCCGCCCAGCCACGTAGTTCCAAGCGATTTTCTTCTGATTTTTAAAGAAACAACTGGATGAGATCCACTGATCTTAAAACTACAGGGAAGACCAACTGCATGATTTTCTTTTATGTGTAACCTTTATTCTTTTCTAAATGTTAAATTAACAGTGAACTAACTTACATGTATATCATACAGTATACTGTACTGTATATGTTAGCAAACCTGTACACCTCTAAGTGCTGCTAAACAAGTCTTATATAAGAAAAGCATTTAAAGAACAAACTTTAAATCTATTTTGTGACTGTCAAGACAGCCCACTGAGCTTAAAATTGCAGTGTACTGTACACAACAACTCTTTTTTTTCTCAGACATCCTGTTTTTAAAATAACTTTTGTTTGGTTTGTCTATTTCTTGGTTTGTCTTTGTTAAAATTCATTTTTTATTCTCTAATGGTGCCTGTGACTATTTTCTCTGGAGACATCTGTTCTGAATCATTTTAAATAGAGAGGTAAAGTGTATGCCAAAAATACTACCTGTGTTCCTTGTTCTTTGTGCTCATCTTAATGATACATGCTTGCTTTGTTCAAGACATAATGCAAATATTCTGCATTGACTAGCAGTACAAGATAATTGGACATACAGTATGTATATGTATTTGTTACAGTAGTTTAAGATTTTCCGAAGTTTTTTTAGGGTAACTTATTCTATCAAAGGCTGCTTGGTGACACCAATCCTTCCGAACCTGAAATTCTACATCAGTAACCCAATTTAGTGTCAGGGGCATTTAGTGTACATGGTATTGTAGCAGGGTCTCTAAAATATTAAGGTAAAAGACAATAAAGCAAAGTCTGTGCACACTGTGGTACTATTCCTAAAGCAATAGTTGTAGGAGCTTGGGTGTTAATCATGATATCATGTCCAAATGCAAGAGAAAGTTTTAAAATCTGATGTCCCACTATTTTGATTTCCCTACAGTAATATGTGTTCTTCTCTGACCTTATCCTTCAAGGTCCCCCTTAAATATAAATAGATCACAAGATTAACCTGTGATTAAATAAGGGTTAAATTAAATACAGTTCAATTAGAGTGCTGCTATTATATTTCTATTCACTTTATTGAGAACACAGAAAAAATATTTAGAAGATATAATGTAAAAAAAATAATTTGTTAAAAAACATTGTAAAATACTTATGTATTTACTTGCACTGCAAAACACCAAAGGCAAAATAACAGTACTATCTTCCTGGTATGCATAAAAAACAACTAAATCCCAATTAATATGCAGGGGTAGCAGAGGTCATGATTTTCCAGTATTTTTTGGTAATGCAGTAGGTGGTGTTTCAGGCTCTTTATCTGTTCGTTTTCTTAAAGAAACAAGTCTTTTCAGGTCGTTTAAGTTATTAACATTGATGGGCCTGCAATTCAGTTTTGTTTGACATTTATGTTCTCTTAGTTTCTCCACTGAGAACACACTATCATCATTTATGAATTGGTGGTCGTATGGGGCTTTGTTAACACTTAGCTTAGATATGTTGCATTGGTCATCAGGCAACAGGAGAAATAGGCTTTGCACAATTTAAAATCTCTTTCCAACAGTTTGATTATCAGGCTTTCTCCATACAATACTGTACTTCTCAATATTGATGATTCTGGATGATATGCCTGAGAGAAACAATACTATCAATAATCTATTCGGAGGAAACTTTACTTTTACTTTTTTACTTTTACTTTTTTAGGAAAACTTTCACTTGTAGGAAGTTGTGTTAGGTTAAAGCCTGTGTTCTACATTTGTTTTTTAATTATGCAGTAATAATGCATAATAATTGGAAAGCTTTCTACTCTATTTCTTATTCATTTTTCAACTTGGAAATTGAGCCTGTTACTACTCATGTAGGGCCTGTCCAGAGGGTATGATTCTGGATATCTTGGAGTCAGTAATTATAGATTTCAGATTTTACATTGAAGTGCTTAAGAATTTATGAGAAATTTCTATAGTTTATGATGTTCAGTTGCAAATGATCATTACAAGAGAATTTCTGGTGGCCCCAGGCCAAGATTGTGGCTTAATCAAGAGGTTTCACACTCAGTTTTTCTTTTTTCAAAGAAATAAAAGTTACATTTCAGTTCAGGGCAGTTCTCACAGCTACGCTCCATTGTTCAGACCTCTGAGAAGTGCACCTTGTTGTCAGCTATGGAGTCATGCACTGCTTCCTTCACAACCAAGGGGGAGAAAGCCAGGAAGCAGCTATTTACCTTGCAGGTTACAACTGCATCTTCCTTTAAGGTCTAACCTAGAGGGCTCTCTGATGCATTGTTTTGCTCACTAACAGATTTTATGACAGATTTCCTTGGGGAGTTCCTGAATACCAATCTCTGAATACCTCATCAGGAATTGGCCTGCACCACTCAGGACCATCCAGTACCACCTTCAACAGTTGGGGATGATGATTGCAACCACTCAGTCATATGACAAGAAATAAGTCGACAATATTCTAGAGGCAGTGCAATGCCAGAGCCGTGAGTCACAGATCATGAAGGAGATCATGTTTTGCCAATTTGGAGAGTCTCACTTGTGTACTGTACTTTTAGACTGCTACAGAACACTTTTTTCTGCTGATTGACATCTTTCAGGCTGCTAGAGGTTGCACCATCACAACAGCTTCTCTGGTGTTCATCCTCAATTAATCCACTCCTATTGTTCATTTACAGAAAATGGTCTCCCTGGTGTAAAAAAGCCTATTGCTATATTGGAGTGAAGAGCTGCAGTACAGCAGCTTCCTGCTTCATCTGGCCAAACTTTAGATTGTCCATGGTAGCTAATCTAGTGTTTTCAACATAGCAGTCTTGTAGCTGCAGATAATGTGTAGCATATACTGTACTGTAGGCCACACCCTTTATTACTAGTGTTGGGTTGTTTTCTCTTTATGTTTCTGAATTTTGTGAATCATTCTGTTGTTAGGTTGTGCTTAGGTTTCTGGTATAGTAGATTATCAGATTCTATGAAGCAGAAAATACAGTATATGAGTTGTTCTAGTATCCTGGATGAGAAGGTGCTATTATATTATATTGTACTTTACTGTAATTCTTGGAGTGTGTTTTATGTAATATCACATCTTGGTTTGTAACCATGGAAGCAAGTTGTTTTTTGTTTTAGGTCTTGTAATGAGGGTCATGGCTGAGTTGTAGACTGCCTTTTCTTTGAGCTAGTTTGTGTACTTCTGTTCTTCATGTGTGTTAACGTTTCTTAGAATTCATTTGTACTTAGTGGTGAAGTATTTGTACTTAGTGGTGGGAGATCTTTGTTAAATTATGTGGACAAGTTTAACTATTACACTTTAAATATCTTTAAAATGACTTAACAGTGTCTTGTCCTGCTTGTTAATAGCATCTCCACCCAATGTTTTTGGACTATGCTAGACTTTGACAACACTTGTTATATGGGTTAACTTAAATTTTTACTTTTCAATGCAATGATGGATCCCTCTTCGCCAAGACCATCTCTGCCCATTGCACAAGACTGGAATGTATGTGATGTCAGGAAATTGAGGAAATATTGTGGAAAACATTTTACTTTTTTCCTGTTGAAATAAAATATGTTGTGGTAATGACTATTTTTCTTCATTGTTTTTCTTCCTGGGGTTATATTTGATCATGATCCGGTTGTGTGCTCATTTGATTGGGTTCACATCTCTGTATCCACTGAAACAACCCTGAAGAGGCTGAACAGTTGGACGTTCTTATAACTCTCCAGGAGTTAGAAGTGGAAACCTCATTCAAGACATTTCAGCTGAGTTGAGTCCGGCAGTGTGAGATCAACTAAAACCTTTAATATGAAACTCTGTAAGTTTCTCTTTGCAAACTACCTCTCTCCACAGAAAAAAAAAATAATTAAATTTTATTTCTCATTTAAAACAACAAGTAACTATTAGAATGCTCTGTCTATAGGCAGTTATGCCATTGAACTCAGATATAACATTATTTGGAAAGGCTAAATCTAAGTAGAACACGTTTTCTTTGATCATTTAAAGATCTAATGATTTAATCTATACAGTACATTGGTCAAACCATCTGTAGATCCAGATTAGGTCAATGATATTTGTTCGGGGATAAGGTACTGAATGGTATTGTCTGGTAGCACATTATTTTTTTTCTTTTAATGTTAGAACCACTGGCACTCATTATCTGAAAAATGCAAACATATTACGATACATCATATGTATGACATTCTCCTGTTTTACTACAATCTTTGATCCCATTCCCCTATAAAACAGCATACAAATAGTGTGGAGTACAAAGACAGCAGCACAGTAATGTAAAAAGGTACTCATACATATGTATTCCATGCTTACAGTAAGTGGGCAATTTACCTTATCATTGTAGGGATTAAAACAGCAGTGTGATAGTGTAAACATTGTTGAAGGATGTAGGGAACAGACACCAGCAGGTGGTCAGCAATTGGCAGGCCTGAATGTTGTATGTACAGTACTGTAGTTCATTCCACTATGAAACATGAGGATGAAGACTGAATGGGTCTAGAATCAGGAGATGGGACCGGTGGCACAGGAAGTCTGGGGGAAAGAGAGAAGTATGTATGTATGTGTGTGGGGGTGGGGGGGGGCAAGAGACTGCTGGAGCAGAGTTACTGAGACAACAGTAGGCGAGAACCAGTGTTTTGAATCAGATGCATGAAGCAAAATGGACAGACAGCCAGTGGAGAGGCTGGAGGAATGGAGTGACATGAAAAATGTAAGGAGGAAAACAGATTAGGCAGACCACAGGATTCTGGATGAGCTGGACCGGTCGGATAGCACTAGCAGGAAGGTTGTCAAGAGGCAGTTACAGTAGTATTGGCAGGAGAGTTCCAGTGATCTTTATATGGAATACCTGTATAGGTACATGACTGGAATACGTGTACCTGCTTTTTACTAGTCATGTGAGGCAAAAGGGGAATGTGGGTGGTAAGTTGGATAGTGCTTTTGCCTCACAGGTCTTGGATCCTAGCTTCCATCCCAAGCCTTATGTGTGGAGGTTGCCTGTTCTCCCTGTGGCTACATTCGTTTTTTTGGGGTTCTTCATGCCACAGTCCAAAAACATCCATCCATTTTCTAACTGATTTAGCCACTCCAAGGCAGTGGGGGAGCCGGGGCCTATCCCAACAGGCATGTGCAAGGCAGGACACTACAGCAGTCCATCGGAGGGCACACACAGACACCAACACGCACACAGTCACACCTAGGGCCAATTTTCCCAGGAGCCAATTAACCTGTGAGTGTTTGGACTTTGGACACCTGGGACACATGGAGGAAGCCCACATGAACACAGGGTGAACATGCAAACTCCACACAGACAGCACCTAAGAATTTAACCCAGGGCCCCAGTGCAGCGAGGCAGCAATGCTCACCACTGTGTCACCATGCCACCCTGCCACCCAGCCCAAAGGTCACCTTCTCTTCAATTGGCACTTCTTAATTGTCCTCTGTACACTATGCATATACATGTATGAGTATATGTGTATGTGTGCCCTGCAACCGACTGCTTTCTTCCTGACCAGCATTTTGTGTTTCCTGAAACATGTTTTCAAAATGTAGATTGATTTAAACTCATGTAGTCTGCTATCTGTCTATAGCATTTTCAACACAGGAACACTCTCTTTTGAATTTTTCTTTTCTTATGATTGCATTGTGCACAACCCAATTGATTCATGGCTAAATGGTACTGTATGTGAAGGCTAAAAAATGACTGAAATTGATGCAGATGAGTTACAACCTAGAAATATTTGATAGCATAAAGAATGGTGATGACATTTTTTCTGTGACAGCACTCCTAAGTTAGTGTTACATAGTTATTTGTTCCTTTTATTTGAATGTCATTTAGGGCATTTTGACAACAGGCCATTTTAATAAATGTGAAGGGTGTATGGAATCTTTTCAGTGTTTGACTTAATGTGTAACCATTAGGACATTAGAAATGCAAAAAAAGAAAGCTTTAACTCAGTTTAGTGCACTACTCCGGTCATCTGAACATCAGGAACAGAACTTTTCATGTCATTGATTAAATTATATTTGAAGGTCAGCTATTTTTTCTGTGCCTAGTGAAACTCACTGAATTTAAAACTAAGTGAAGCTCTGAGACTCAGAAACTGATGCATAATCGACTACTGTATGTTACTCATTATTTACCAAGGATATACAGTACAAATATTCACCACATCAAGGAAAAGAGATGAAAGCAAACTAAAACCTTTTTCAGTATATGAAACCGTATATGAGGTGGTTTGCAATAACACCCTTGATCACTCAGTTCTAGCCATGAAATCAAGGCCAGTTATGTCATGCGTAACCATATGATCTCATTACTGTATCCCTTGAATATGTTGAGTACTATATTTCCAGTAAAAATGGTTTGTTTCAAAACCATGATCAGGAACTTACACATTGATTTAAAAAACATACTGGTATGAGCTTGGGTCATTTTTATTCTTGAATCATTTGATTGTGAACAGTATGTGGTATTATAATCAGTGTCATCTACAGCAATTTCTGTGAAATTGTCCTGTACAGTATGTGTGTGAACAATGTGCCAGAATGTGTTAGGTAAGACGTGAGAAATCAATATGTTTTGGTTTGTGACGTTTTGAATTGGATGCTTTCCTCCTTCATTTTCATGTCCAAACTGATTGGAATAGTGGCAGGTCAGTTTCTCGTTGAAGACAGCCGTAGTATTGCGACAACACCATAGCTGGGGAAAAAACATATCTGAACAAGTCTGACTTACATACTGTAAGGGGGCACAGTGGCTCGGTTGTTGCATTGCTGCCTCACTGCTGTCCCCGGAGGCCTGGGTTCAATTCTGGACCTGGGGTGCAATATGCATGGCGTTCGTACTGTATGTTCTCCCTGCGTACACAGGGGTCTCCTCCAGGTGCTCCAGTTTCCTCCCACAGTCTAAGTCTGAGTGTATCTGTATTTGTCCTGTGATGGACTGGCCTCCTGTCCAGGACGTATCCGGCTTTGCTCCTGTTGCTTGCTCCGGCTGCCCCGTGACCCTGAATCAGGTGAAGCAGAAGATAATGGATGGATGGATGACTTGACAGTATGTTATCAGCCTGTCAGGCTCTCCCCTGTGGTAACCAAGTGCTGTGGTAGCCGGCCTCCCGCCAGTCTTTCAGTGACCGTTTACCATGGAAACGCATTCTGACCGGACATCTAGTCTACATCATCTGAGAGCAAATGCTCTGAGTTTGCTCAGCACTCTGGTATAGAGTAAAGCTCTGGGGAGTCTCTATGCTCTCATTCCCTGCGTCCGTAGTTCCCTGCTTAGTGCTTGCGTTGGATCCAAGACCCAGCTTCGTATCGACTTCGTCTTTTGGATTATCAGTGGTGCATTATACTGTCTTCACAGGCTTTTAACCCCACTATGCTTTGGTTTATGTCTGCGGACAAGCTTTTGCTTGTCTGCCTGCGGCCTGGCTATGTTTCCAGGCCAGCCCCTGGACCGTGTTGTGACTGCTCCACGCTCGCTCTGTTTCCCCACCTTGCTATTTTTTTATCCACAAAACAATATCCATGTTGTTAGGAATAGAGATCTTGGAAAGCAGACTTCAGTATTAAACATAAACCTAGGCAATAAAACCAAACTTGATGGTGAGAAATACAAGCAGATTAGTATACATTAAACAATTTTAATCTGCCTTGATATAAATTAAATAATTACTGTCTGTTGTTAAGTTGGCTATTTCCAATTTAAAAGTTTTTGAGTTTTATTTACTTGTAACTTGAAAATATGTATTCTTATTTTATAAGTATTTATACTTATACATATTTTAAAGTTACAAAATGCATATTTTATATACAGTACAGTATTATTGTGCCTGAATGTTTGCTTGTGGTCAGGTTGTTAAAAAAATAAAAAAAAAGGTTTGATTTGTATATATTGTTTTTTTTAATTGCCTGAATGTCCACAAAACATTCACATTCTGTAAGGATGATGGCTGAGAGAATGAATATGGCACCACTGTTCAGTCTTAAGGATTTTGCCTGCATTGTGTCTGGAGGAGAGTTTCAGATTATTCACAAGTCCTATACAATCAATTAAATAGTATTTTATGAGAAATGTTTGCAAAGGCTAAGAAACGTTTAGGTTCATAGAGAGATTGTGTAGCATACTTTTTATTATTTCTGATTATTTATTCAGAAATTAAATACATAGTCATAATGAAAGCGACAACACACTGTAAAACTTTTAGGATTTGTGTACAGCTGGTTAACAGAAGCACTATAATACACTATAAACTGAGAGAACACTCTGTAAAAGTAACACTCGACAAATGGCACTTAAGTTGAGAGATTTTTCAGAATACACTGAAGGAGTTAAAACTACACAGTAACTGTGAGGACCCTTGAAGTTTCTTTAGTTGAGAGGTGTGAAGCAGAAGAGCCCTTAGTTGCTTTGATTTACTGTAAATCAGTGCTTTGGACATCTTCACATCATCTGTTTCTGAGGAGCTGATAATATGCGTACAAGCATTTCTGAAATAGAGTTTCACATCCATTAAGAAAGTGTCACCTACTGAAATGTGCATAACTTGTTTCTCTCAAGGTCGCAGTAATGATCATTAAAGTGTAAAATACTTTTTGAAGCTCATTAAATATATTTATGGACTGTGCAAAATGCTTGACATGAATTTCCTCTATCAATGTTTGTAAATAAGATACATGTCGGGGTTACTTGCTGCCACAGCCCCATATTGACTGATGGTCCGTATTATTGGTGTGGTCCTCTGGATCTGTCACTGCTTTCACATTACAGTAACTGCTATTAATTACATCCAACTGAGCTGAACACTGAGTAATGAAATGGCAATAAGCAGCAAAGACACAAAAACAGTAACATTTGACTTAATCCTGGATTTGTAAAGACTAATAAATCCTGAAGCTTTGGGTCACATTACATTTTCCCTTTCACAAGATGGACCTGAAACCTAATCAAAAGGTCATGCTAGCAGTTCACTATAAGAGGTGTGGTACAATGCAGGGAGTGTCGGGGGTGGGGGGCGGAGCCCCGGATTAAGGAAGACACGTTGCCGTGGAAACCACACCCGACGTGAATAAATGAATGAACGGCAGGTGTAGAAGTGGTTTGAAGGGGGAATGATCCAGCAGGACTTCGGTCTTGCTGTTGTTGAGAGAACAAATGCGGAGGCTCTGCTGTGAGAGAGCCGGGCTGAAGCAGGACAGGGGTGTGAGACGCTACTGGTCCGGGCGATGTTAGAGGGGCGTGCCGCCATGTACAGTATGAGTGAGCAAAGACTTGCTCACACCTGAAGAAGGCTCCACGGCCGAAACGTTGTGTTCTCTTTCTTCTTTTTTTCAGCATGGAATAAACCTATTACTTGTTCCTTTGCAGCCTACGCATGCTGACGCAGCTACCCACCTAAAGACTTGATTAGCCGCTGTAGAAACCCCCTGAGGGGCTGGAGAAGGACGACAAGTCCGAAGGGGATCGTAAGAGGAATAGCCTGCGAGGAAAAGGGTGAAAACGTCAGTCTGTGAGGAGACTGACAAAAGAAACGGAGCTTTATGAGATCGTCTAAAGATTTAAAGGGACAGCATCCTGCTAGGGTGTGAGAGCAGGGCTGTCGTGTCCGCTGTATAAGTGAGTTGTGATTTGATTAGTGAGTTAGTGTGTGTGGACCAGCGTGGGTTGTGTGGTAGAGGGACCCTCCCCCTGGCAATACAAGGTATTGGGGAAGTGATTGGGGTCAATCTAGCTGCACCCTCTGGGAGATAGTGCAGTGGTGGCTGGGCACGGTGAGGTGCGCTGGCAGCTGTGAGTTCACAACCTAAGGGCATGAGAGTGAGGCACCAGAGAGGTTGTGAGTGTGCGTTAGAGAGGGACAGTGTGTTGGGTCTTGGCACGGTGTGATGTGCGGAAGGGACTCTGTGATGTAGGTAGTGTGTAGTTGTGTAACCCAACCTGGTGGCGTTAGGAAGAGGATGTCAGGGCTGGAGGCAGACCTGGGAGTCGGAGGCACTGGTTGAGTGTGAAACAGTGGCCTAGTGGAGTAGGAGCAGGAGGCTCTGTGTTGGTGTCTGGGAGCAGGAGGTTCCTAGCAGTGAGGACAACAGGGTGAACTTGAGACTCTGAAGGTAACGGACCCAGAAGTAATGGAGTGTGGAGTCATGTATCCTGTTACCCCGATGAGGGGGTCAGTGTGATCGCCACTCTTGGAGGAGAGTGTGTGTAAGATAAAGTAAAGGAACACACAAGAGCGCTGTGACGGGGGAGATTGAGAGCCAATTCTGTCAACCACCCCCATGGCACCCCAGAGGTAAGGAGCTTTGACATTCTGTGGAAATACTGTATGAAAGTTTGATTAATTTATGAGTTAAAGTGACAAATGCATGAAGTGTTTAACTTTTTGTTATCAAACATCCACTGCAACCTCCATCATTGTGGTAATTCAGAGAGGAATGCATTTTTAAAAACCCATCAGTATCAGATTAGTTATCATTACAACAATGAAATAAATATTTTCTAAATTGACTTGCATTATAAAATTGTTTTTGATGCACTAATATAAATAGTTGCAGTCGCAGTAATATAAATACAAAATGTAGCATGTAGGATATTGGTACCAAGTACTGTACAGTAAGTCAATGACTGTAGATACAGTGCTGTGTATTCACTTTCATTAACATTGTTTTATGTTAGATTTTAATGAATGGAGAGGAGGACTAATGATAGATATTTTGCATTGGTATTGGAATTAGATGATACTTAACTGGAAGTCTAACATTAACCAACTTGAACAGTAAATTAAAAACAAAGGCTGTCTGTTATGAATTACACCGATTGGTGATTTTATTAATCCAGTTATTAAGGAAACTTGCAGTGTTTTATAATTTCTAAAGCTCATATGCCTACAGTATATTAATAAGATCAATAATTCTTCTAAAAAATGGCCAATTGTTTTCTAAATTTTAAACGTGTCAAAAAGTGCCCTCATTATTGTGCTATCTCTGTGTAGCACAAGATCTATGCACTGGAAATGGAAGTCCATCGTTGCAAACAAAGAAAAATGGCTCTCTCACCTATTCATCAATTGTGCTTCAAATTAACTTGAGTTCTTACCTGAAAAGGACAGTTTCTTCCACTTTGAGAGTGTACAATAACAGTTAGTCATCTTTCTCCCAGTGGATTTGGCATGAGTAGATATTATTGTTTTGTTCAGGTGTGATCAAGCGGCCAGCCTTTTCTAACTCATTATTAAGAACATTCTGAAACTACATTTTGTCTGACCTATTGTCCTTTCAACGCACTAAAGATGAGAAAATTGCCACTTTTTATACTCCTTTATAGAGAGGTACTGTAAGTCCTGAGGTGACGGTAATTTGTATTATGTGTGGCAGACGGGTTTTGTAATGAAAGTTAAGTGTAATTCCTAAACAGAAGTAGGCTTGTGAGGGGCTACAGACATGAACTGCTGCAAGCAATGTTACCCCCCTTTGAAAAAGGCGTAATCATCACTTGTCTTCCTGGCTGATGGTGCTGTGGGACCAACCTGAGCTTCTGATCTAAAAAAGGGTGGACCAGCTGACTAGATACCTGGGTGGAGAAGCTCATAAGGATTCCTCACTCGTTTCATCACTTCCTCCAGTCAATCCAGTTGATCCATACTTGTGTGCATGTGACTAAACTACCCAGCATGAGCAATCAGCCAAGTCAAAAAAAAAAAAAAGCTGCACCATCCAAAAAAGAACACAATAAGTGCAGGTTTAATAAAAGAATAAAAGAGCGAACAGTAAAACAGGAGGCCAGAACAAAACTCAACCAACCACTACTATACCACCTGGGCCAGGTTAAATACAATAAGCCCCACCCCTGGTCCTCTTGATGGACAGGTGAAGCTCCATTTTAAGGTTAACAGGCTCTGTACGCTGACACAAGATGGTGCAACAGGCGGATACAAGACAACATTGTGGATCCACTGTGCATAAAATATCCATCCATTTTTCTAATCGCTTCATCCAATTCAGGGTTGAAGGGGAGCAGGAGGCTATCCAGGCAAGCAACAGGCACAAGGTAGGGTACACTGCGGGAAGGACAACTGTCTGTCACGTGGCACACACTGACACATACACACACACTCACACCAGGGCCAATAGTCTCCACACCTGGAGGAACCCCACTAGAAAATGGGGAGAACATGTGAACTCTATACAGAAAGCCACCCAAGTCTGGAATGGAACCCAGGGCCCCAGCACTGAGACAGCAATGCTAACCACTGTGCTATCCTCCTGCATAAACTATGAATATGAAAACATTTTCCCCATATTGTCCTCTGAAGAGGGATGAGGCTTTAGAAATTGCTGTGCTCTGGTCTTGTTGGGATTACCTTTAATCCCAAGAGTTTCTCTAGCACTGTGCTAGGGGCTCACATTGTCAGATAAATTCTTTTTTTAAAGCCCTTCCTGAATATCACAGGGAATGCTAAGAAAAACCTCAAGTTTTACAAATGACAAATGCTACTGTACTGTATTCTTTTAAGACAGCAGTACACATAAAGCAAATGAAGGCATGAGATTAAAACAATAGGCGTATCGATAATTGTTGCATCATCTGGTGTACTGATAATGAAAGAAAAGGTTTTGGAGTGGGTTTCAGGAAGGTGCTGCTACAATGAAATGGCCACCTACACTTTCTTCACCACTGTCGAGCCACTGGCAGGTGATGGAGATAACGTAATGCAATCCCGTCCCTCAGAGATTATTCACGCATGTCACTTGTATGCAGTTTCTGATCCAGAGTTGATGGGTGTTCTGCAACATTTATTCACTGTGATCAGACATGTCTTTCCTTCATAGATGCACTAACATTGTACAGATTATGCTGCCATTTAAAATATGGGCTCCTTTGTTTCGGTATTTAGTCAGTTCAATATTCAGATGCTTTTTAAAAGCACTCAGTAGTAATGGGTCATTAATATGTTGGATATCACTTTACTCTGCCATCAATGGCCAATGGTTGTCCTTCACTGTTAGTGATTATCAGAAAATCATCCCTTCATCTGATAATTTGTGCTTTTAAATGGCTTAAGAGCTCCCTCCTATCATCATACAACATATTGGTGCTACAAATCAGGCCTCGTGTCAGTTTAAGCATCATGCATTGTGAACCTGGCTTATGAATGATTAAAGCGTTTTGTGAGTTTGGCAGTGAATGAATGCCATTCATTAAGCACATACAGTACCAAAGCAAATCTCAGTGATCAAATTCAGTTTAATTAAATGGAGAAATAGAAGGCAAAAAATGTACATCCTTGTCTTTTGGGGGGTCTTCTGTTTTACATTTTAATCAACATTACCAAGCATTGTGGTTTTCCTTTTGGTTTTATTGGATTTGTTTGTTTCTTATTAGGAAACATGTTATACATACAGTAGCATCAAGAAGTGCTTCCAATTTCTGAAGGTGAAGCAGCAAAGCCAACATTAGACATCAGCTAAATGGAGAGACTTGAAGCAAAAAAAGTCTGTTGTCTCTTACTCACATGCTTGAAGGACAAATAAGACAGTTGATTGGTGCTAAAGTTCAGTTAAAAGTTTAAATCTAGACACCGCTAATCAGTGATTCGACATACCCTATCATTCTGTAGATTACTAATCGATTACAAGTATCTTTTTTTTTCTCGATGAAGAGGGCAGATTAAAATCATTTTCACGGTATAGGTTTCTCAATGAGATTTATAAATGACTATATTGAAATGGTACTAGTGTCAATATATCAAAGTTGCTGTTCCATTAATAGATAGTTACAGATGGCAATAATAGTTCACATTTGAGCACTGCCCATTGTGGACATTTATTAGTCCGTTGCGAATATGTAACTGTGTTAATGGCGTGTTTATTGTGCATTAAACATGTAAATTGCAGGACCTAAAGTACCAACCCCTACTGAACTCTCCATTCACCCACCCGTTTTCTAACCGCTTTATCTAATACAGGGTCGCAGGGGAGCCGGAGCCTATCCTGGTAAATAATATAAGCAAAGCAGGATTTGCCTGGATGGGACACCAGTCCATTGCAGGGCACTCCGAGACACCTGCATGCATACACTCAGGGCCAATTTTCCCAGATGCCAGTTAACCTACCAGTATGTTTTTGGACTGTGAGAGTAAACTGAAGCGCCTGGAGGAAACCCATATGAACACAAGGAGAACATGCAAACTCCACACAGAGAGCACACCAGAAATCAAGCTCAGGTCTCCAGTGCTGCAAGGCAGCAATGTTAACCTCTGTGCCACCATGCGGCACTTTCCTTCTGCTTTTTTGTCTTTTAAAAAGATATTATTGTATAAAAGATTATACACTAATATGCAGTTTTTTTCTTTGTGTAACTTTTAGACTCGTTAACTGTATGGTATGTAAACTATTTATTGCCCAAATTCAGCCTTTTTTAGTGCACTAGCACAAATCCTTTCAGCGGCTACCTACAAATGTAAGATCAACATGAAGGTTCTGAGGTTGAAGGTGATATTCAGCAAAAGTAGTATCATTTTCTCATGTATTACTCATGTAAATAGAAGTAGATGTTTCCATCTTCCAACCTGAAAAACTCTTTCTGATAAGGTAAACTACAGCGAATTTTACGAGAGCTAAAAAATAAGCTTTGTCACATAAAATAGAATGATGTTAATTGATCTCTTTATCATTAAGTCATAAAGGTTCAATCAGCTGGGATATTCAGTAGTAGCAGATGATGCTTACTCATGGGACATAAAAGAGTAAAGGCTCTGTTAACCTTCCTAACATCTATTGTTAGAGAAACAGTAACTTGGACTGGACTTACATCTCATGTACTGTATTTCAAAAGAATGGCACAGAATACATGTTTTTTCGGCACGAGCAGGGCTATTTTGTCTGTTGATCAGTCCTGACGAAAAGAAAAAAAGAGGATAGACGGTACATGTAATGAACAAAAACATGAGGACTACTAGTCATCTGAATAAAAATAATACTTTTCTCATCTGCAATGACTCAAAATGTTCCTTGGCATGTTTCTTTAAAATTTGATAAAAATAAGTATTGTCTTCATTGAGAATGAATCCTTTTAGTTGTAACTCTGACTTTAAAGCTACTTTGAAAAATTCATCTTTTCTTGGCCTAATACGGAAACATTTACCCTGTTTGAATGTAGATATCATTGAAATGTATTTAGAAATCTCTTTCATTGTCTTTTATGTTTACATTCCATAGCCTTTGTAACAAGGGACAAATTAATCAGACTTTTCTTTCAACCACCAGTCATAAATTACAAACCCAGTACATGATGAAGGGTTCCACTAAGTTGAAATACATTTGTTGAAAACATTCAAGCCAACAAAAGCTGCCGTCAAGTTCTGGCTTAGTTATTTCAGTTTAGAGATGGGAACATAAGTTACAGTTTTGCTTTAATTTGGACTAGTACTATAATTATAAATGTATAGTATTTGAAAATTCAGATAAGATCATCTTCAGGCTTCAGTGAATTATTCAGAAAACCAAAAATCGCTTAAATGTGAAATGCTACTTAAAATGTTAAAATCACTCCTACAGTAACGTACTAGCTTGCCTTTATTAAACCCTCACTATCAGATTAAAATAAGACCCATGATGTTCATTTAAAAAAAATGCACCACTGTTCTAGAGGTTGAAAGGACAATGTTATAATCATTCTGCATCAAGGATTATAAACCTCTTTAATGAAGAAAAATGCATTGAAGCTTGTTGGTATGTAGCAGGACTGTGTACTGATCTGCAGATACAGCTGAGAACAAATTGAGATGGAATCTGATAAAGGTTATTATTCTGCATAAACAATTTGCAGTTTAATAGGAGCTTGAATGTATTTCAATTAATGTGAAACTATCTGCAGTAATAAGACATCAACAGGATCTTTATAAAATGTTGGGTGCAAATCGCCTAGCAACACGAGAACCCCCTCATCTGATAACCTTGCCTCATTCTATTTTATTAACATTAATATAAATGAATGAAGAAAAGCAAACATGGCTTAAGTATGTCATTTGTTTTGTTCAAAACGACCTTGCGCTAGTCATGATTGTTATGTGATAAATGCACCATCTTAAAGGTGCCCCTCCTTTTGACTACAAAAAACCTGTATCTTTAAAGAATGCAAATGAAGGACAGAAGTTAAGCATCAGCAAAGGCAACCCACAGGTATGAAAAATGACCTCCTAATTTAAAATTTGGCATGTTATGCAATGAGTCACCCTTGTTCTCACTATGTGGGCTCTCCCAGCACAAATATGGCAGAGCATTTTCATGTCTGATCACCAGCGCAGCCTTGCTTAAAAAGAAGCGATTTCTCTCTCTGGGTCTCTAGGAAATTATGTTCTCAGTCAAATCTGAGTAAAAAAGATCGGAGTCGTCTTAAATGTCAATATAACCAAAATAAAAGTTCTTGTTCTGGTGGAAGGGGGAGTGGTGGTTATGCTTTTTTCTTTCTACCGGATCAAATTATATTCCCCAACAGGACATACCACCTGTAAAAGAATAAGTACAATCACTGGTCAGTAACATAACACCTTAAGATACTGCATGAGATACATTCTTTAATTGAAATTAGTAACCTTTTAAACAGAGTGGTGATTTGAAAGAAATAAAACCAAAACAATTGACATTTTCAAAAGTGTTAGATAAGACAAATTAAAAGGGTGAAACCAAATTCCTATATAAAAAAGCCATGCTATTCCTTAAACAGGTATCTGTTTTGTCAGAATAGGACAGAATTTTTTGTTGTTTTCTTAATCTTTTCATCTTAGCCTATATTCCTCGTGCTGTATAGCACTGTATGATGGACATTTTCACATATGCATGATGATCGAACATCTAAATGTGTTACCGAAAATCTACAGGAAAATTTCTGGGGACTTTCTGGATAAAGGGTAATGTGGAGGTGTCTCTTTGTAGGTTTATCAAAATGTGCTCTGAACATTTCCTCAGGCATCCTGCAGATCTGAGCCGCTAACGTCCACTTCACTGAGCTGGAGTGTGAAGTGTGGTAGGGAGTTAAGCCACAGCACACAGAGATGATTGTGAAAAATACTTACTGGCTGTTGTCACTTAAAGTGGAGCAAGAAGGTGTGATACAGTAACTCTTAGAGACACAAACACAAGAGAGATAGATAGCATAGATGGAAAGGTCATGCTAAATATAAGACAAGAATAGTACAGTGTGGTGCTCTGGTCTAATGAAAACCTTTCAGCTTAAGCTGACTTCTAACACAAATTGTCATCTGCGGGACTCGGCCTACGCACACAGGAGTCACTTTTTTGTACAACTGTGGTAATTGCTTTTTAACATTACCACCATCATTTCAGATTCAGAGCAAAAGAACTGCATATAGATATTATGTTGTTCCATTAGTGGAGATCAGTGTGTTACTGAATGAGAAGTGGGTCACACCTTATCTTGGACATTCTAATTATAATAAGCACAGAAACAGAACTTAACTGCAAAATATCGTGCTGTAAGTGGGTGCAGTTAAACTATGCACTCTGTAAGGCTGATGATTCAGGCTGAAGAAGGTACTGTAGTTTGTCTCGTCTTGTCTTGACGGGTAATCATCTATTTCAAAGTGTCGAACTTGGATGAAAAGAGATTCACAAAGAAACAGCTATTACATGTTAAATATACTTTACTGATGTTTTGTTTACCTTCTTGGGGAGTTGAAATCAGACCCGTTTGTCTTCTTCCTCTGTTCCCAATTTCCCTTTTCAAATTTGGATATGTGATGATGCCACAGATGCCTTTTCCTCTAAGACTTAGTCTAGTATCATGTCTTGAGTGCAATTTTTCGACAGGACAGCTATAGGTGAGCTATAGAACACCTTCACTTTTCTGAACAAGCCTGAAAGATGATCAGTGGTGAGATCTTATTGAACAGAACAGACAATCCACAGTGAAGCATGTGGAAGGAGGCAGACAGGAACTGGGCAGTATTCTCCAAGGAAAGGTTTTATCCAACTTAATTAAAAGCAGGTTCCTTCCAATAGATTAACTTCTTGCAGTCTATGATCTATCATTGGACTTGAGGATTGTATCATGGAAATATTTCCTATAAAATGCACAGTCAGTGGAATCACTGAAAATGCATAGCAAAAGAAGAAGAAATCTGAATGACCACTTATATCCTTTTTATTGTGAACACAAAATGTCTTCTGATTTTGTAACAGCAGGGGGGCTTTTGTGGCATGACAAATGGCACCAAAAAAGTAGGAATATTCTGTAGCAACAAAGAAACTTTATTAATGTAGAAAGATACAGTAAGTAGTCAAACCTCTCCATAATACTCCATAGCACTCAAATTGCTGCATTAAAACAAACATGTTTTAGGCTTCTTACAGTATGTAGTGCAACTGGTTGTTCAGGTTTTTACTGGTTTATAAGTTGCCTTAATAATTTAATACTTTAAATCCTGATGAGATTACTAATGTTTAGTTTTTATTCTCTTGACAACCCATACTCCATCTTAGGTGTGCATTTATCACTTTAGAAAATGCTGTTATTTAATTAATTTATCTATGTTCCTTTCATGATTTTTGTAGAACACTTGATGTATTTGTGTATCAAGGTGAAGACAACTTAAGCACTAATGCACGCTGCTGTGTACCTTGTAAGCAGTGGATATGTAATTGAATCTTGATCTTACTTTGTGCATTTCAGGTGAACAAGGACAAAACACATGTGTTCTGGCCCAGTAAATTCAACAGTGATCTGCCTGAGTGAATAGCAATCAGCAGAATTACATTTGCCTAAGTAATACAAGCTTCTATGTTGTTTGTGCTGGGCTCTCCCACTTGCTGCCGGATTTTGCATCATGCGCACTTCGGTCTCCAGTAATTGTCGTTGCAGTGCACTGTGGTTTTCGAAAAAGCAAGTATATCATTCTTGCTTCCTGGCTTGTTTTTAGATGAAAACGTTTTTGGTTGATTCTTATCAGACAATTGCCAAAATAATCTGTACGGTTTAATGGATTACATTTTTTAACTTAATAAAACCCCAAAAATGATATAAATTTTCTATATGGTTTATGTACTATTGGAAAAAATAGATGTATATGGAATGAAGCTAAAACTTTTTTTCTAAGGCTGAAGGCTTTTCTCTCTATTCTTTGCAGGTCAGACTTGTGGCGGCTTGGTGCAAGGTCTGAATGGAACTATAGAGAGCCCAGGGTTTCCCCATGGTTATCCTAACTATGCCAACTGTACCTGGATCATTGTCACAGGAGAACGCAGCAGGATACAGCTATCATTTCACACCTTCGCCCTTGAGGAAGACTTTGATATTGTTTCGATCTATGATGGACAGCCCCAACCAGGGAACCTGAAAATGAGGTAATGCACCATGTATTCATTTTCTTCTTTTGTGTTCTAATGGGGTGACAATGTAGCATGGCAGTTGAGATCACTGCCCGACAGCCCTTAAGTCCTGGATTTGATTCTGGGCTGGGGCTGGGGATTTTTGCGTGGAGTTTGTATGTTCTCACTAGGTTCTCTCAATGGTCCCACATTACACTTCCACTTTGGGCTCCAGTTTGCTGCCACCAACATCAGGAGTGAGCAGTTTCATGATGATGGAAAGATATTCTATCATGGTGGAGAATGTACAAGAAGACCTCCTTATTTCTTTTTTTGTAGGGGTGGTTGGTATTCAGGACATTTTATCCATTTAAACCACCAGTAAACATTCTATTACTCTTAACATAACTGTGTCAACTAACATTTCATGATTGCCTGATGTGTGTAGTAGTTCTTAGACAGATTTTTACGTTAGGTAAACAGGAGATTCATGTTACAGCCTGTAAAACTCCTTATTTAGTAAGTATTAATGCTTTAAAGTGTCAGATGGTTCACAGAAGTATTAGCATAAAGAGGAAGGAAAGATTATTTAAACAGAGCTCAGTTATAGAAAACAGAAGATAAATATTAACCTTCTCAAAAGGGAATAGTGGTGTGTACTGAAAGTGTGCTTCACTTCTTTAAAGAATGAGTCCCTTTCAGCAAAATGTACACGCTAGTGATAGTGATGAACATGAAGTATCCCACCACAATTCTATTCAGATGATAGAGCTCTGAGGTTGTGTATCTGGAATTGGCAAATGAACATTTTCAAGTAAATGAAAGGCATACCTTTGATGCATTTGATGTTTTGCACACTATTTACAGTTTTCCTCTCTGGTTATTCTGTCGAATTTTGATCTTAACAAAGAAAAGGCTGTGCTTGTACATATGAGCTATTTTGTGTACAGTGGGTACAATAATAGTGTAAGTTGTGGGTATATAAATGGGTTCTGAAGCACATAAAAGTATTTGGAGTTGATCCCCTGGCTTCTTTGAGGAAATGGATGGATGAGCTACTAACTACCAAATGGCCACCTGTAACCTGCATTTGTTACCTTTCAGAATGTTATTGTTGTAAAGCCATAATCTTTGGCATTGCTTGGTGTCCCACACATGCCATTACACAAAAAAGGAAGACACTCCTCTGAGGATCCCAGCCCACAGAAAATCTGGCTATTATTATGAGGACTTATAGTGCTTGTGTAATAAGTAATTAAAAAAAACACAATTTTGGCCCAACACAGTGTGGTTCCAACTGCAGCTGGAATTATTTTGTGGAGCGAAACTGAAGATTATTAAGCTTGCAGGAAAAATTAATTTATTCCAGTTTGGATTCTGAACACACAGCCTCTCATAAATTGGCCAAGAAGATGTGTAGTAGATAGGGTGACTTCTCCAAATCGATTAAAATCCATTACTTAATAAGTGGGCTCATTTAAGGAAAAAAAAACACTGATGTATTTATGATGTGTTAAAGAGCACTGTTAATAGGGTGTGATGGAACTTAAGAAAATTTGAATAAAGTTGAATAAATAAGAAAATTCTGAATATATTTAAGATATCTTACATACAAAAGGTGAAAAGCAAGCTTCACTGCAAGAGACTATGCTGTTTCTCTTTCTGTTACCTTAGAAGGAGACAGGTTGTAAGTTGTAGTTTGCAGATGTTTAATGTGACCAGTTCAGAGACTGAATCCATTTAAAAATAAGTTATGGACAAAATTACTTACTTACAGTATGGTGTAGCAGGGAATGAAACTAGAAGATTTACAGATAGCAGCAATGCATTTGGCCTGTGAAAGGTTTGTACTGGTGACAAGTTTATAACTTTAGTGACAGCAGTCCTTTGAAAAATTACATTCCTTTTTAAATTAAAAATCTAAGGGGGCATTTTTAAATTCTAAAGTGCATTATTAATTATGAAAACATTTTAAATTTACAGCTGTAAATGTCTATTAAATGGAGATACACAATATAAAGATACTGACAATTTTAAAACGGACAATGCTAAATCATGTGAAACAGATGTTTCTGAGTTCTAAGTGTTTTTCTGTCTTTTTAGTTTTGACTTGTCATATTTGTCTGTTAGCTGTATATCAGAATCCTCGCACATCCCTCTGTTTAAATATAAAACAAGGTTTCCACAGTATAATTTCATGTGCCTACCACTTCATTAATTTTCTATTCACATGCTGTTCAAAAAGCTTAATGAAGTTCTTAATGCCATTTTTAAAGTGGTCTATGAAAACCAGCTAGAGGGTGTCTTTAAGAATCATACTACCAATAACACTCTTTTCTCTTGAAAAATAATCTCTTTTAGAGAATAAAAGACATTTGTCAAAAAGATTTGTATTTCTTAATTGAATAATTTAAATATGCTGTTCAGACACTTTTGCTTTTTAAAAATATTGTACAGTAGGTCTTACTCCTGCTTTTGCCATTGATTTTATTTTAGCCCTTAAGTTCCAAGAACTGTACAATGAATAGACATTCTTACCCCTGTGTTTTCTTTGTAAACCTAATAATATTTTATTGAATATTGCTGTGTGTAAGTGAAACTGCCTGTCAAATAGCTCTTTTCTTGATATAACTACATGATTTGCAGTATCTTGTTTCCTTCAAGGACTTAGTGGTTCAAGGTGTGCTGACTTCTCCATAAGTATACTGGGAATCTGAAAGATACTTATCGCTTACTGTATAAACAACAGATTCACAATTATTATAAGGAAAATATCATATTTTGTGAAGCAAGGTTAGGGTTGCAGACTTTATTAGTCAGACATATATAAATCAATTATGTAAATTAACATTTGTCATCACCAGTGTGGATGTATAGTATTGATCAACAGGTGGTCTTTTGTAAAGGTTACTGGATAGTACCGCTGAAGTAATGCCAATTACATCTGTGATGCATGCTTTGAAACAAGTTGCAGATACTGTTTTCTGGGATTCTGTCCCATTTCTCTAATAGAATCTGGACAAACATGTGCTTGTTCACTGTTCTCTGGTCACACATCACTCCAGCTTATCCCACAAATATTTTGAAGGGCTCCAGGCTGACAAAAAGGGCATCCACAGAAAATCTGGCACATTCTCACCTTGACATGTATTGTTACACCAGTTTCAAGAGGACATGTGTTGTCCTGCTAAAATATTGTCATGTCATGATGTCAGCATACCAAGGAGTTGTTCAGGTGGGTAGCTGCGTCAGCTGCAAAGGAACAAGTAATAGGTTTATTCCGTGCTGGAAAGAGAAGAAAGAAAACACAATGTTTTGGTCGTGGAACTTCTTCTTGTGTGAGGGAGTTGTTCAAGGAGTTGTTCCCTTGATAAGTGTGGTATCTCGATTCCCGTTTGTTTTTTCCTTCTAAATTTTCGCGTAGATTGGTCTTCCAACAAGGTAAATCACATTATCATCTGTGCCCTATCAGATGACTCACTAATGAGGTGAGGTAGTGCTTATGCAACAGTCAGGGTCACTAAATAGTATCGTGGTCAGTCATAAAAGATCTAAAATTATGCTCTGACAGACAGATCCTTACTAGGTCAGCTAGGTATATACAGTACCTGTCTGTACATTTTGTTTTTCACACTACCCACTCATAATATCTGCCTTTCATGTACTGTATCTCTATCATATTTTCACATTTCTCGCATTTTTCCTAACAACTCTACAGTAAAACTTACATCAGTTCTCTCAGTCTTCCAACAATCACTGGACTGTCTGCTTGTACAGTATGTGTACTCACCCCTGCTGAGACCAGATCCATCTCTGTCCCAGTAGCAGAGACACACCAGACTTTGACTCTGGACAGACAGACCCTTCATTTCTCCTTCAACTAGAGCCAGGAGAATACAGGCTGTGTTTCCTGCTCGCTGTTCTCATGCACATCCTGTAGCTGGACAGACGGCACTTTTTTTTCCCCATCAGAGTCTAGAGAATATGGGCTGTCTCCTGCTCTCTAGCTTCTTCACCTCATATTTACGAACCACATCACTTTCTAACACATTCATAATTTTCATCACGTGCTGTACGGCTTCTACAGGCTGCTGTGAGTCCATCCTACTGCACAACTGGCCTCTGCTGCTACATAGGGGTGCCTATTACAGGGCGGTGAGGTGGCTCTGTGGCTAAGGATCTGCACCTGTGGCTGGAAGGTTGCCGGTTCATATCCCGCGGCCAACAGAGGAATCCAACTCCGTTGGGCCCCTGAGCTAGGCCCTGAACCCCAGCTGTTCCAGGGGCGCAGTATAAATGGCAGACCCTGCGCTCTGACCCCAAGCTTCTCTCCATGTACGTGTGTCTCATGCAGAGCAAGTTGGAGTACGCGAGAGAACACATTCCTAATATATGGCCAATAAAGTGATCTTATTGCGGAGCTTTCTCAGAGCTCCAGTGGGTGGCATGGACTCCGTTCCACTTCTTCTCTGCCACTCTGCCTGCCTGACTCCACCACAGCTGCTTCTCCACTGGCACAGGCGACGGCCACTGGTGGCCCTCCACCGCATCTGCACAGAGTAACCCCTGGCTGCCTGGCCCTGCCATTTCCTCAACAAATACAAATACTCACGGCAACCTGCCTACGTGCATTCCCCTGGCACACATTTCTACTTCCAACGACAGTATACAGTAGATAGGCCATTTTAAACAGGATGGCTTTCAGCTGTACAGTAGCTCATCAAGGCACGAACTCCCTGCAGCTGTATCCTCCCAGCCTAGCACCTGCTGACAGCCTGTCACAAATGCCAAAAGCTTTCAATCAAAATCCATATTCTTTATTTTTATAAAAAAATGCATAGTATGATAACATTTTCTTGATCCTCATTATGCTGTATATTATGTATTTTCAATTTCATAAATGTTTTGCATGTATTTAAGACCAACAATAAAAATGTAAAAACGTGGATTTTATCAGAAGAAAGCATCTTCACCTTTGAAAGGTAATTTAATTGACTTTCATTCTTTTTTTACAAAAGAACAATTGATATAATTCAAACAGCTGCTCTTCACTTTGAAGAGCTCAGTCAGGCTCCCAAGAACTCATTTTTGTATTTTGTCAGATGCAAAGATAATTTATTGCAAATTGTCTGTATGCTTTTGCTATAATGCAGACTGACACATTTTATTTTTCAGTTTAACAGTTATTCTTTGAAATATTCCATTTATGTCCAATAGATTTGGGATGCTATACAACAAAAAGTGAAAAAAAAAAACTCTTTTCATCCCATCTGCGTGCTCTGGAGGAGGTGTTAGGTGACTTTGTCATTACTACCACTTTCACAAACTCACCAGCAAAAATCTAACTCATTACGTCATGGTAATTGGATTCTATCTTCATTCCAATTAAAGGATTGGGGGCAGAGCTCCTTCTAAATAAATCTTTCTTCAAAAGGTTCCTGGAAAGTTCTCAGTGTAAATACGGACATTTCTTGTTTGTGTTTAGTACTCTTGCAGGGCAGTGACTCTGACCTGGGTCTCTCACAGCAGCAGAAAAGGATCTGCCTGACTGGATTGACTGCAGATAAAGTTGTTGGTGCTGCATTGGGGCTCTTGGCATTTCCTCTGCTGGCATCACAGGGTCTAACCTGTCTAGATGTTATTCTTGTGGAGCTCTGGGTTGGTCCGTTCTTGGCACTGGTAAGGTGATGATGGAGACTTGGAGTGCTGATGCTAACAGTCACAACCTTGCTGCATGAGAGATCTGTTATAATTGTTTGATGGCATTTCAGAGTTCTTAGTGGAATTCAGAGGGATTATCTGTGGGATAGGAAATACAGTTCAACTGTAATACTATACGATGTGTTTTACCAAAAGGGCAGAGTTACAGGCTAACTTTCTTTTTCACATTGTAAGTGAAATTTCATGAAAGACATTCTGGCCTCTTGTAATACTGTATTTATTAAGAGTGTAAAGGTGATGGTTTGATCATTTAAAAAAGTAGCTTAAGATACAAATAAACTGAATCTGTTGGAGTAATCACAGCACAAATGATATTATCAAATACTATTTGTGCTGTCAGAACAAATCTGTTCTGATTATTTTTTCCAATACAGTGAACATACTCTAGGTTAAAACATAGGGTAACACTTAGGGTTAGGGTTAAACTTCCACAGAAACACAGACTACTAATAATAGTACACATGTATTTTGAATATGAAAACTAATGTAATATTAGTATTGTAATGCTTTAACTACATTTTCTTAACAGTCATCACTTGGGGAAAATTCATAATATAAGGGTTTCCCATTGATAAAACACCACAATTTGCTACAGTAGAAAGTTTAAGATTTACTTGCAGTTTATATCACACTATCTTATTTAGGGTATGGGGAATAAAACCATAGCCTTGACTGAAATGAGAGCATTATGGTTTTTAACACTAGAATCTGGGTTCATTTAACACTGGTTTGGAATAGTAATCTAAAATACTAAATACTAAAGCTAAAAAGCTATAATAATTCCCCCTAGAACCATTACTGTAGGTATATTTATTAAGTCAAATAGATCCATACTCATTTTCCATCAATTGCTCAAGAAATTATTGCTTCACATGTATTTCAGTTACTTTACAATATGTATGTATGAAAGTTTAGTTTTCATGAAAGGGTAAAGCTGAAATCAGGGTAAGGGTTACATTTCTCCTTAAGCATGGCCTACTGATTACGATATGTAATGCATTTTGCATGGGAATTCTAATATAATATTAGGGGTTTTATGCTCTTAATTATGATTTTTTTCTTAGTGGTCACTTGGGTTGTAACATAAGGGTTTTGCCATAGATAGAAAAATCACATTTTGCTGTCATACAAAAGGTTAAGATTTACTTGCATTTTATATCACCCTATCCTGTTTAGGCCATGCGTAATACAACCATAATCTTGACAGAAGTGAAAGTTTTATGGTTTTCCTAACCCTAATCCTAACCAGGCACATTTTCTAAGCCTAGAATCTGGACTCATGTCCCACTGGCTGGGATAAAATTCCAAAATATCAGCAAAAGTTACAAAAGTTCTCTCTAGAAACATTTACTTTATCATTATCAGCCAAGATGAATGGATCCAAAGTGGTTTTCCATCAATGGCTCAAGAAATTATTGCCTCACAAGTATTTCAGTAATTTTGTTCAGCTTTCCTAAACAGTTAAAACTGAAAGTAGGGTTAGGAATACACTTCCACTGAATCACAAGCTATCAATAATGGTACACATGAAATTTTTATGTGAAATCTAATATTATCTTAGTGGTTTTATGCTCTTAACTACAAATATTTTAGCAATTGTCTCTTGGGGTACCATGAAATGTAATGGTTTCCCATAGGCTAAACCTCACATTTTGCAGAAGCTTTTAATCTTGTCCAGCAAATATATGATGGTTATTTTTATTTAGATTTGTTTACAGTATATAAGGGATTCATAGTAGGTGACTGAAGGAACACAAGATTACAGTAAATACTGGGCCTCTTATTTTCATACCTTTGTTTTTTATTTGGAAAGTTTGTCAAAATCAATAATTACCTTTGAATTTTTAAATGTGTGTTATACATACGTTGACTCACAGAAAATGATCTGTCAAGTCACTAGGGAATGTTAATTAAAATTTAGATCTCTGTATAAACTGACCTGTTGTGCATATACTGTATTATCATGCAGTCTTGTTTACAGGCAGCCAGAAGTACCTCATCACCTGATGCTGCTAGATCTTTGGAACTAATCAGGGGTAGCTGTGGACAGTCTAAACCTTTTTTGAAATGCATTTTATTATTATGATCAAACCATATATAATTTAGATTATTTGCTCCAGTGTGTGGCTGCAAAGTATGTCTGTATTTTTTGAGCAATTTGAGCATATTGATCCAAGAGATTTTATAAAGTGATGAATATTGGCACAGCCAGATGTGCAACTTTAAAACCAGATGTGGGTTAGGAGATTTCTTATCTGACTTTCACTATCTTACATCAAAGGGGCTTTTCTGAACAATGCAAATTAAATTACCTATTTGCAAATGATTTTTGTCCCTTTAAGGATTGTGACCATAATGAATTGTCTTTATCTTGTTCATTTAATAAATTTCACTCACCTTCTTCTTTTATGAAGTGCACCAATAACAACACTAGGTTGAGGTCTCATTGTACTGACATCTGCTCATTGTTTGCTCAGGTTTAATGATCTATCCAAACATATTTTGGATAACTTATCATTATGTCTTCTGAAGGAAATTGAGATTGATTTTTTTGGAAGCAACAAACTGCAGTCTCTGGTGCTAAAACTTGAACTTGGCCACACTACTGTGTTCTATTTTTAATGAACAAAGCAATATTTTGATTTAATAATTTGATTGACTGGTTGAATATGTAGTATTAAGAAATACAAAAAAAATTCCATTCAAATATAGTGTAACGCAACGGGGGCTCAGGCGGGCGCTCTTGCAACATTAGGTCGGCCCCCCACCGTCGGGGGCTCGAACCCGGGACTCCCGCATCTCTCTGCAGCGACCCAGCCCGGTGAGCTAAAGAGAGATCTCTCTACAGCCCAGTAGCTGTAGTCCTGCTATCACAGGGAAGGGCGGCGACGTCACCTGCTCTGGTAAGCCGGCTCTTACACAGTACCTGTCGGCCGTAAGTGTTACAATAGTATAAAATACAAATGACAAGAGAAACAAAATAGTGAGCCGAGTGACAACAAAATTAAAATACTCATTGGTAAATAATTTGTATGTAAGGAATTATTGATTACAGTAAAAAAGAAATACTCTACTTTTGAGCATAATCAGTTGGTGATAAATTATCATAGTAGTGGGACAGAGATCACAGATGATGTCTAAACAAATTAGTCTTGAGTAGATGCAAAAGTATTTTCAGAAATAATAGATAATTCCTTCCACTTACAACAGTTTGATATGTTTGAAGGAAATACTGTACAGGCACATAGGTAGGCAAGAACAAATGTTTTAATACACTGTAGCTATAGGGAGTCAAAGCAGAGAATGGTATAACATGGCATGAAAGAAACAAAGTAGAGATTAGACCAGGCGAGCAGCCCGATTCTGAATGGGATGGAAAGGCTGAACAGCATTGGCCAGGGCGCCAACCAGGAGGGCACTGCAATAGTCCAGACAGTAGAGACCAAAGCAGGAGCTATAAGCTGTGTAGACGAGTTAGTGAGGGTGGATCCTGCAGATCAGGAAGGACTGGGCCAGAGTACAACCGTAATCAAAATAGGATAGAAAGGGCTCAAGAATGACACTGAGCTTCTTGGTGGCGACGGGGAACAGAAATGTACTGTAGAGGGTGACAGAATCTCTGTGAGGAAGTGAAGAAAAGGAAGTTAGAATTAGAGTTTTCTTAGAGATTATGTGAGTAAATCCAAGAAGATTTGGCTGAGACAGGCATTAATATGAGGGAGAAATGGTATCAGAGGGAGTAAAAGAGAAGATGATCTGCTAATTAATATTAATAATTAATAATTGCTTACATTGATTTAGTGCTTTTCTAGACACTCCACTCAAAGCGCTTTACAGGTAATGGGGTCTCCCCTCCACCACCACCATTGAGCAGTCCCACCTGGATGATGCGACGGCAGCCATAGTGCGCCAGAACGCTCCCCGCACACCAGCTCTCAGTGGGGAGGAGAACAGAGTGATGAAGCCAGTTCATAGAGGGGGATTAGTTGGAGGCCAATGGAAAATTTGACTAGGACGCCGGGGTAAACATGTTAATAATAGAAAAACATAATTGGGTATAAACAGTACAAGTTGTGAAAAATAATCAATCCAGGTAAATGTGAGCCAAAAGTTTCTTTTGAACAATTAGATTAATTGAAGCATGATTTCTCTCTATATGCTTAAAGTTCTTGTAGAGCCTTTTAAATGTAACAAAAACAAAATCATGATGGGGGAATGTCTTTTATCGAACTGGCAATGTTGTGAGTCTACATTTTAAGTGGGTTAAGTCTGTAAAACAAAACAACCGTATACTGTAACTGATCTGAGAGCTCCACAGTTTAATCACAGTCTTTGAAAATTTACATTTACAATTTACAGTCTTACATTCAAGTGATTTTAGTGTTTTCCTGCAGGCAATTGTTCACTTTTAAATTAGTCCATTAAAAACATGTAAAGTCAGAATTCACCTTTATTGTGATTTTCTTGTTGATGTATAGTATAGTTATAATGTATGGTTAAGGTGCCATGACCCTCACCAAGGAAAGCAGGCTGAAAATGGATGGATGTACAGTACATCTTAAGAGCGATGAGAGGAAAATATGCTGTGTAATAGATTACAGCTTCATAAAACACCACACAACAAAAATTAACAATGGAATGTTGCATAAAAATTGGTATTTTTAGACCATGAAGAAAATCAGGAGAGAATATACAGTACAGTAGCTAGAGTGTTAGTTATCTGGTGGCAAGTGTCTCTTATTTGTCAGACGTTATACTTTATTGATGGGTGCACGTATCAGCATGTTTGTTATGCACAATTTACCTGTATATACAGTACAGTATAATTCAATTTACCTATACACTTCTATTATAAAATCCTACCCAGAAAATTCATAAAAGGTTTGACATAAAAATACAATTTTGCCTTTGACTCACTGTACAACAGATATGGGCATTATTGTTTCGCATTTGATTCGAACAGTTTGGAACTATGTATTTAAAGTGCAATGGTGCTTTTGGGTGATTTAATTTAGCTGTAGCAATACACATATATTGTAAAAAACTCAGATGTTGCCTCGGTCACTGCTTTCTTCTGAGACTAATGGTACTCAATGAATTCTCCATCCACTAAGCAGCTGAGAAATCAGAGAAAGCAGAGAGAACAACCAGTAGGAAAATGAGTTCATTTTTTTAGCATTTAGAAATGGAAGTCTTGCATCACTATAAATGGTTTCAGATTTTCTTTTCCTGTTGGCTTTATAGATTTTGTAGCAGTGCTGTTTACGTTTAACGAGAAGGAAATTATATTTCATGTGCCAAATGTGTATACAATCTTCCTCACTTTTTTCTTTGCAGCTTAAGAAGTGGGGTTTCAAATTAGGGAGCCATAGGGATTGTCTGATCAGCATTTTAATTTTTGGCACAATTAAAACATTGTCACTGTGAGCAGAGTACTTTATCTCTTATGTCAAAGCATTTTAAATTCACATATCACTTGGGAAACGTTAATAGCCAAACTTGCTATTATCTTTTTTTTTTAGTTGAACTGACTTGCTGCCTTCAAAAAACCAACAGATCTATACAATCATAGCATCCATGTTTGCTGCCTACAGGCAGAGGATAGAAAGTGGTTCTAGACACCAGGTCCCGTGAGATATGGAAATGGATGCAAATTCAGTGACTAAAATCCATGTCACCCAAGTCGATCCCAGGGTTTAAATTAAAACAGTGATGAGCTTTATTGTTCAATTAAGGCAGAATAATCCTTACTGGCCACCCCTCCTCATCTTTATTTAAAATGCAAACCATACTAGACGTGTTAACTCATCTTTACTGATGAGTACAGGTTAACTGAGCTTTGCTGTTTCTTATTGTAGTGAACCACTTTAACACAATTTGCCTAGGGGACTGAATGAAAGTTGACGAAATTCTAGCAGTCACCCAAGATTTACTTTTGTTCCCTCCCTTTACAGGAGACCTATATAATGCTTCACCACCAGGTGGTACTATTGTCTTACATGATATTTACAGATAAATAATAAATAGGAATCATACTTGTTATATAAATTAACATAAAATGTTTTCCCTTAAAATACATACTGATGCCTGCTTTGTGTCACACCGGTAGAAAGAAAGAATAATGACAATAATTTGCCTTGACGTGTTCAGGGATCTAAAGTTACACAGTGTAAAGAAATACATGGAAGGCTGTCACATAATTTTGCTGAAGCCCCTAGGTTACATTCACTTATATAACAGTGCTCCAAATCCATTCTCAGCATTGTTAACATGAAGAAAAATGCTAATCAATGACCGATGCTGAAAACCAACAACATTGAAAAGCATTTTAGCCTTAACCTTTAACTTTATATATACTTGGTACTATACGTAAGTAAACCTTTTTCATGTTTTACACTTTTAATCTTTCAGTCTTTAAGCATCTGGCTATTCATTTTGGAGGAATAATACTTTGAAAGAAAGTCCATTCAGTGCTGGTGAAGTGTTGCATCAAAACACCTTGGCAACAACATAAAAGAGAATTTCCTCTTTTGTTCCCCAAGCCATACATTATGAAAAATACTTCCTGTAGCTCAAAGGTTAATTTGAAAGACAGAGGAACCATGGCTGCTCATCAGCATTTAAACATTTGAATGCAAAATAATACAACTTTTTCTCTAAACCCTGTAATCCTTTCCCTTTGATTTTTTTTATGGTAGTTGAAAATAATAATAATAATAATAATAATAATAATAATAATAATAATAATAATAATAATAATAATAATAATAATAATAATAATAATAATAGCGCTTTACAGGTAATGGGGTCTCCCCTCCACCACCACCAGTGTGCAGCCCCACCTGGATGATGCGACGGCAGCCATAGTGCGCCAGAATGCTCCCCACACACCAGCTCTCAGTGGGGAGGAGAGCAGAGTGATGAAGCCAGTTCATAGATAATAACTCTTCACAGGGTTGTTCAAACTTTAAGTGATATGTGCATGCCTGTTAAGCATATTCAAAATCTAAAAACGTGTGGCATACAATGTGGTGTGCAAGGGATTAAGTGAATGTCATTAACATGAAAAACAATATCTTGGTTGGCAGTTGTGCTCTTTCACCTCCTCCAAGTTAAATGTAAAGAGATTATATAATCAGCCACACAAAACATTTGGCGTGTGCCCTCAGGGACATTTTAAGATTATTCTTTCTGACAATTGATGCCATATTAATACTATATTTCCAATCTTTGGTGACTTCCAAAAAATCACTTATACTGTATATAGTGTTGCATTTTCCTTTGGTAATAGCCTCTACTTTGTTTGTCATTGTATACAGTAATTTTGTGTGTTTTCCTTCCACAGGAAAGTGTTCTGTCGGAGGGTTTCTTCCTTAGGGGAGCATACAAAGCACACCTTAAAGGAGAAACCCTTGGGGGCAAGTCTGTATTAATAGCAGTAATTATATATGACATACTGTAGCTGCCTCCTGTCGAACATCTTGTGGAACAGCTTCATATTAAAGGGTAATGCTGGAAGTAGATATGTGATGATATTGAAAACCTCTTAAATCCTGTTTCTGGAAGATGACACAATGTCAAATTGTCAGTCTTCTTGACTAAGGTATTAAATCCTATTAACAGGCAAGTGTGCTTCTTTTTGGAAGAGAGCCAAAGTAGTCCTCATCATCTATAGTAAGCAAGCACACAAGAAATGTGTTCATCCCCTACACATGCACACTTTGTTGAAGCTTCAATTTAAATTAGGCAAGAGCAGTTAGTGAAGATTAAAGATTCAGACACATCCTATTCGGCCAAAGCTGGGAGTGAATCTAATTAAGTAATAAGTACAGAGAAAAGTAATTACAGGTCATTACTGTGATCTGAGGTGAGTAATAGGGTCTATTACACCTAAAATGGTTTATAACATAGTGACAAGTGTAATTTTTGAATACACCTCAATAAAACAGTACGTTTAGATTTGTGTTCATACATCATATATTTCTGTTACTGTTCTCACTCTCATAGCTATGTAGTTTCACATTTATGCCTTTCTTTGCTTTTAGTTTAAGTGTTTTTAGCCTCCTGTTAAACCTTATCAGATAAAAGCTGAGTTTAACAATGTTAAATACTGTATATTATCACTTGAAAATAAAATGCAATATAATTTAATACCAGCGCTTTTCAGCTAAACCATTATTTAGTTATTTTTAGGGAAAGGGCAAAGGTTGAAGTAAACTGAAAATTAAAGTACCGTAGTTTTTAAAGCCCATTTCTCCTGATGCTGTGCAGATAAAAATGAGGATGCTGAAAACTCTTTAGCATCATTCATCTCAACAGGTACTACTGTGCAGTACTGTATATACAGTACTACACACTGACCTACTTGTCAGCTGTTGTCCCCTGTTTCGTTTTCAGCAAAGCAAATAAGATTAAGTTTTAATTGTAACATAATTAAGATTGACTGAAATGAAGAAAAGTTCAGTGTCTCAAATATTATGATGTAACTGGTTTGATAGATTTTTTTGTTGTTGTCTGATACTGATTGCTCTTTTCAGTTAAGGGCTTATTTTCAGTTGTTCAAAACAGATGAAGAGAATACAATTAGAATGCCACTGTGACTTCGTTAATGCTGAAAATGTGCTAAATACTGTAAACTGTATAAAAAAATGGAGTGGGAATGAGGAGAATTCAGTTCTTTTCTATTAATCTTCTCTCAATTCTGAAATGACCGTGATCTTTCCAGGAAGTTAAATGGACATCAGCACAGCTACTGTACCTGCTGTGCCAGGTGTAAGTGACCCATCAAAGTCTGTCCCTAATAAATTATGTGCATTGATTATAATGTCTGACAAAGAGTCTGACAACGTCTGACAAAAACGATATGTTTTTCTGACATATACTATAGACTATTCCAAGGACATTTCCCTGTATTTCACAGTACTGTATATGCAAAGGTTAGAAGGAAATTGCGAAAGATATGAGGAATTATTTTTGTAACTATGCAGATGCAGTATGGAAGGGCAACTTGTCAGCGATTAAGCTAAACTATTTGCTACAGTAGGTATACTGTTTTGAGTTAAATTGTAATAATACAGGAAATAATGGCCAATTACTCATCCTGTTATAAATCATTTTTATATACTGTAATAGAATGCATAATTTCCTTTTTATACAGATGATTTTTAAATAAGAGTTCAGTCACATCTCTACCTTCAACCTTTTACTGTTTCATGTAGCACTTACAAAATTATAACCCTTTGATTGCACATAAATAGCAGGGTTAGCACAGCGGTGTGGCATTTTGTGTTGGTGCCTCACAGCTCTAGTACTTTCTGCGCTGGAGCTGGCAGAGTAATGTGGGTTTCTCCAATTGCTTTGTTTTCCGTCACTTTATAAACATGGCGTAAACCAGGGGTCGGCAAACTACGGCCAAATCCGGCCCACTGAACTTTTCCGAGTTGCCCGCAGCTCACTCCTGTTTGAATCTCATGGGTTACTTTTTGCATCGGCTATTGAAATTCTTCCGCCAGTGGCCTTTGCTTGTTAGCTCTGCTGCTCTCCCTCAGCACTAAAGGGCACTTGCAGAACACCTACCTGTAATACACGATGCATTTTACTTTTGGCCTATCAGATGTCAGCTTTAGCCTAGGTTACATACGCCTGTGCTGCAACTGATTCTTACCGCAAATTTGGATTTTTCTTGCCTACTGTGATTGGCTCAGTCACGCAAATGACGTTTGATGTATGCTATCTTGTTTGAGAGCAGGTAATGATTTCAAACGGTTCTAAAATTTATAACTGGCTAACTGTTTATAAGAGGCTAACTGTAAGTTTTTCCTGCCATGTTGGGAAAAAAAGAAAGATTGATGCAGAGAGTCTAAAATTCAACGACAAATGGTCAGAAAAGTACTTTTGCGTCCCTTGGAAAGAAAAGGTAATACGTCTTATCTGTCAGGAAACAATCGCCGTGATTATAGAATACAACATAAAAAGGCATTATGAGACAAAACATCAGGCTAAGTTTTTGGAATACACAGGAGATGAACGGAGGGAAAGATTAGAACAATTGAAAAAGTCACTTCAGGGGCAGCAAAAATTACATGCCATTAAGTTAGTATTGGTTATTCACACAATGTACATTTTGCAAAGTGGAACGTTCTTCATACCTGGAAACTGGGGGCAAAGAAAATCATGCAAGTCTCTGGCTTTTCTTGGATTGCATTTACAAATTGTTAACCCAGTTTATATCTCTGGAACACATGAAGGGTGTTTTAGGACCATTGCTCTACATGATCTTTATCATTATCTAGATTCTGGCATAGTTAGCAAACTGGTTAAATTTGCTGATGACACTAAAATAGTGGAAGTGGCAAACAGCATAAGGGGAACAAGGGGGTTACAAAAAATTCAAGGGTTGGGCTGACATTTGACAAAGAAATTCACATTCACATTCAAGTGCAAAGTAATCCACACTAGAAGGACAATATACCATACACATTGCTTGGGTGCTTCTGAGCTGCAGAGAGTTATACACAGAAGGCACCTGGATGTTGTAGATTATCCTCTGTTCTCAGCAAATCATTGTGGTGAATCAACAAAAAAAGCAAACAGAATGCATGGGTATACATTAAACTGTGTGGAATTCGAACCTGAGGAAATTATGTTTAAGCTTTACACTGAACAAGTTAAGACCTCACATAGAACACTGTATTCTGTTTTCATCACCATACCGCAGAAAAGATATTATAGCATTAGAGAAAGGTTCAAAGAAGAGCAACAAAAATGATTACTGGTCTCAGGGGACTGTAGTTTACCGACAGGTTGAGGGAGGTAAACCTCTTCTAGAACAGAGGAGATTGAACAGGGTCTTCTAAGAGGAATAAATAAATAGGTTCACCCCAGGGGATGGTTTTGTACTCAGTAGTTAAACCAGGACACAGGGTCACAATGGGAAATGTAAGGGGCATTCTTTAAGGACAGAGAATAGGAAATGCTTCTTTCCTCTTCAGCTATCGAGTATCTGAAACAGTCTTCCAGGTGGCTGAGGCCCAGTCTCTGCGCACCTTTACAAAACAGCTAGACAAAATGTTAGATTTGCACAGGTACTAAACTACCAAATGTATAAGGTGGGCTCTCTCTCATTTGCAGACCTTCCTTATGTTCTAAGCTAGGATGTCCCAACAAGATCTTCCACTGCACACATTGCAAGAAACTTGCAGTGCTCTTTTGAGACATTACCAGTCATAGTGCCGATAATAGAGTATGTTCGGAACAGTACGTGTGTCAAAATGTGAAAACGAGACGGATGAATCAGGGTCATGCACTTTCGGAATAGCCTTTATACAACAGCTGAAACAGCCACAGCACACAAATGTAATAGCCTCTACAGAGTGCTGATGTCTTGAAGTCACTGATGTTAATGTTTGTCATACAATATGCTGACTTTGTGCTAAAGTCACATCCCTGTGAGATGTTATAGGACCCAAAACATAGAACTTAAAACCTGCATGATTGAGGTAGTGTACATTGTATATATCTCTTTTTGTGGAACATTTCATTAATCATTTATATAATCATTTTGATGTTTATCTTTCTGTCTGTTTATCTCTCCATAAAAAGGTTGTTTTGCTCTAAGCATTTGCAATTCTATTTTTATCTTGTACTGTATATTAATTGAAAAATGTATTTAAAGTAAACTAATAGTAACTGTATGTAAAGAAATCATATTCTCAATAAAAAATATTAATGTCATCTGTCATACATTCTAACTCATTAGGTTTCGGAACACTGATCAAAATGAATCATTTCAGAGAAATGTGAACATGTACACTTTTTTTTTTGGTATTCAGAAGCACTTTTTTTCTTATTGGCATAAAAAAACTTCAATGTCAAAAAGGAATTAAAGGCCAGTGCAAGGACGCATCTACTTTAGACGTCAATATCAATTATGCAGTAACATTTAGATGAGGATTTTAATTCTGCAGAAGACAAAAGTGAAAAGACGTTTCCTTTGCAGAACCATAAAAAGTATTGTGCTACTGATCTGATATTTCTTATTACCATCTGATATTTCTGTATGGTGAGATCTTTTAGTTAAACCCTTTTATTCATATGAACTGAATCTTTTTGTTTTGGTGTGTGTATCCTGTCTGCAGGAGGTAGTCTGTATTCCTTTTCTTTTCAACACATCCAATAAAATGGGGGCAGAAGGCCTTTGCTCTGGTCTCGGAGTGCTGCAGTGCTCAACTATCTGACTACTAAGCCATCCATATGCTGGCTTTTTAACATGTCACAAATACAAGGGAAACAAATGAAAATAAGGTGTGTGAATGAAGGGGCCCTAGAGGAAGGTACAAACCTGATTAGGGAAAGAACACAATAATATTGAGGTGCACTATGAAACACATCTAATACATGTACTGTATTTAGATATCAGATGGTTACGTCAATATTTTAATTCAGTTGAGTTACTGCCATTTTCCAGACTTTTTGAGTGTTTGGGAATTCTATTTCTTGCATGCTTTTATGTTTGAAATGCTATTTGTTTCTAGTGTGTGTACTGAGTAAGACATATTAAAAATCTGATTCTGGTTCAGGCAGGGTGTCCCAGGTGTTCCTTTATATTCAAGACCCTAACCAGGCCTGTACCGTGTATACTTCCCAACATAATCCGAAATATTAAAGAGTGCATCCATTCCAGGAGGATTCAATCTTGGGGGAGGAGGGGACGCGGAAGGTGCTACTTTTCACTGTAAGAGCACATTTAATAAATTGATTTTGATTTTTTTTTAGGAGGAGGACAGGCTCAAAGTCTTGCCAGTCATGAGCTCTATAGTTTAAATACAAAGATCTAAACCAATAACTGATCCTCATCCTAGAGGAAACAACCCTGCTAGTTCATGTTCCAGATGTACTCATAGTTACACCATAGAAAAATACAATTCCAAACTTCTGAGGATCAAAAAAGAAGTTGCAAATATTCTAGTCAAGCAGCCAGTCCAAGTAAGCTCAGCTGGAGTGAAATACAGCATGTCAGTGTGAACCTCCAGGTTTTACTTTTGGTCAGCCTTCATTGTGGTAACACCACCTGTCATGATCGTAAACCCCTCCTCTTAAGGACACTCCAGCCCTTCTTTGTTTTCCTGATCTCCTGCACCTGCCTCCGGTTATTGCCCCCGTCCTATAAGAGCCAGACGTTCCTGCCAATCTGGGCTCGGCTTTGGAAGATGGAAGCCACAAGGCTTGCCTATTTTCCGGGCTGTCTGAAGGCAAGCTTTTTCCCCGGCGTCCTGACCTTCTGGGTCCGGGGCTTGGAGCTCCTGGCCCTGTTACTCTTTTTTATTCCCCTGACCCTTCGCCGGATCCCGCTCCGGCTTTTAACTTTGTCTCCTCTTTGTCATGGATGGACCACCCGTCTTAGGACATTTGCATCCCCTGGATCTCCTACAAACACCCCTCGGGCTTCTTTGCCTTGGACCACACCTCCCTGAGCGCCGGCACACCTTGGACACGCCCCCCTGTACTTCTTCCAGCCCCTATCCTAGTCCTTTTTTTCCCCGTGTTTCTCACTCCCCTCCGGATTATGCTGTCTGCATAGGGTCCTGAAAGAAGCTTCTGCTGTTGCACTGCAATTTCCCTCACGGGATCAATAAAGTATCTACCCATCTACCCATCTACCCATCACACCACCTTCCTATTTCCTCCCTAACAGCATTGTCCTGGGTTATTGCGGTATTCAGGCTTCCTCTTTCTTCTGGCCTCATGAGCGTTCCTGAAACCAAACAGGCAATAATGACGTTTTACTTTAAAGACTATTTAGATCATGGAGTTGTCTCATTTTCTGCCCTGTGCTTACAGGGTACACTTCTAGTTACTGTGATCCTTACCAGAAATAAGCAGTTTTCATGTATGAAAATATATGAAGTCCAGTTGCACAGGTCTTGAAAACTGTTTTTATAAAATGTACCTAATAATTCATAGTCACCCAAATTGCATGGCCTGTGGGGGTTAAGTTGCTGATATATTTTGTAATTTTCCATTCCTCTTTTTTGTGAGGCTCAAAGGCTTTAAAAGCTTTCATCTTCAGTGCTGGGTTTGTGAGCACATGAACAGATGATTCAGAAACAGGAGAACAATCTTATGGGCTTATGATAGTGCTTTAATAGCCTCTTCCAAGTAATTTGTATTATAACTCAAAATAAAGACCTGTTGCCTCACCAACACGTTTCCTTGTATACCCACTGAGTTACCTAATTTGCAACAACTCTGGAAGCCTAGACAGGTGCACTCAAGTTCCAGTCAGATGTTGTGCACAGGCAGATGTGAAAACATAAATAGTGATTTGTGGACAAATCCCAGAGTTGTCATGGATAGAAATTAAGTCTAAACACTAATTATCTTTGCAAAAGTCACAGAAAGATACAGTAACTTATTTTTTTCCAATGCTTGTAAGGTATAAGAATTCAAAATAAAGCAATGTTAACTGTGACTTGCATACTATGTTTATTTTCCTCCTTCATAAAAACAGTAAAGCCCACATTTTGAAATTCTTTAAGAAGTCCTTATTATTTCTTGCATTATCCCAAACCAGTCCAGGTAATAAGTACATTATTTAAGACGCCATATTCCTTTGGGTGTGTCTTTAAATACTTATGGATAAATGCAGTACTGAGGCAGGAAATGTCTGTGGGTAAAGATACAGATGCAAAAGGGTTAGATTGTAGCTTTCCTCTGGTTAGGTAATTAAGTTGTACTAAAACCCTCGGTTAATATATAAAATGTTAATTGGATAGAGTTTGCACAAAAAAACAAGACAGCTAATGGCTCTCTAAGATAAATATATTTTCTATATATTATATAGAAATATATTCTATACTGTATAAAACCGTATATTAATGCCAAACAATTTAATAATAATTTAAAAAGTTTAGAGGTTTCAAGTTTAAATTCACTTTTTAAATAATTCATTGGGTAATTTGGTGTGTCATTTTATTTGTGAACTAGGAGCCAGAGAGCAAATGAATCAATATTACCCACAGAAGCTTGTGAACTGCTGTATCCAGAGGAAGGTTTTCATTTTGACATCAATTGCACTGAGGTGAGACGCCCCTCTCCAGTTCTGGAGTCAGAGGCTGTGTTTATTGCACCATGGATTTCAATGCAAAGCATCCTATAGGCGTGGTCCACCTGACACATCCTATAGGCGTGGTCCACCTGACACATCCTTGTAAGTGGCACTGGTACTGGTTTTAGTTTGCTTTACACTGGACTTATTGTTTAACAAATAAATGTTAACTTTCTGTGCTGTCATTTTTATCATTGATCAGTACAACTTTTCTATACAATTTATAGTCCATTCAACCAATAAGTCAGCTGATTTTCAAAATTGTATTGCCTGGGTACTAGAAATTTTAAATCCCATAACAGTTATAGTAAAAATAAGCATTTCATTTGTACTTGCACAGAGATGAGATACTATCCTTAAAGTTATATGCTTTATGCAATATGCAATATGGAAAGCACCCCTTTCCATAGTGTTATTTTATTAACTTCATTAAGTATGTATCATGGTGTTACTGATAGGTAAGAAGCATACACTTGAAAGAGAGCTTTCCAGCTGTTTTCTGTTAAATTCCCATTCTGTTTATCTTTTATTACAGCATGACAAAAGCAGGTTAGGTTGATTTCCATGGATATTACTCAGGAAGATATTCCCCTCAGTGGCTATCACCAGATCAAACATTAATGAAAATGGGTACAGTGTAGATTGATCTGCCTGTTTCAGATCCTCATAGGCAATTGAATAACACTATTTACTGCCCTTCTCTTTAGACTTTGCTTCAAGGGAACATTACCAGAGAAGCAAAGCAGAGCTGGAAGTGCCAGTGGATTATGCACTCTGTTTGCAAATGACAGATTGAGACTGTGCCAGTTCTTTGAGAGGTCTGCAGGAGATGAGAAGGTTGTTGCTTTGTTATTTTTTCTGAAGAGCAGAAATCAAATTTTGTTCAGATAATGTGCTCTAAAATAGGATACCCCTCTATGATGTTTTGAACAAATTTGTATCATTTTTGTTTTGCAAACTTTTTCTGACTCCCCACTAAGTTGCACTGTAGTATACATATATAAAATGTATATTGCTATTAAACATCATTACCAAAAACATGCCCTCAGCAAACTCCCTGCCTCTTTAGTTTTTTTGTTGTATGTGTGCTTATGGCTTTGTCATAACTTCCATTTCCCAGTTTCAACCCCCTTTATAGATTCCTGCTCACACCCTCCTGTTGTTAGTGCAGGAACTGAAAATTGATTATGAAATATCTTAAGTGCATAAGAGCTCTGTCTCATCATAGAGGTCTGTTCTAGCTGTCTTGTTTGTTGCACTAGACCATGCTACCTTAGACTGCCATCTTACTGTGTCAGTTTAAAGGCTTCATGCCCCCTTCTTCCATCCATCCATTCATTTTCTAACCAACTTCATCTAATTCAGGGTCGCAGGGGAGCTGTAGCTTAACCCAGCAAGCATAAGGCACAAAGCAGGGTACAACCTGGACAGATCTACCATCCATCACAGGGCAAACACACTCACGAGGGCCAGTTTTCTTGGAAGCTAATTAACCTACCTGTATGTCTTTGGACTGTGGGAGGAAACTGGAGCACCAGGAGGAAACCCAGGAAAACACAGAGAGAATATACTGTACAAACTCCAAGCTGATTACACTCCAGGTCCTGAATTAAACCCAGGGCCCCAGCACTGTGAGGCAGCAATGCTGACCACTGTTCCCTTCTCACAACAGTGATATTGTTATTTTTATGTTGAACAAGCTGCTAAAACATAATTGAAATAATATCTCACGGTGTGTCTTACATGCTTTATCAGATTTAGTAATTGGTATGTTCTTTTCTCGAGTGTGTGCTTGCACCCTAGTCAATTACAGGGACATTTCTAACTGGAAATGCCATTTCATCATCAAGAGAATGCTGGCAACCTTACCAGATCAGACTTGCACTGAATCATGTGTGGAGAGGAGGTGGCTTATAATAGATCCATTGGCGAGCCTGTCACTGTTTGTTTTTTGGTGACAGTACAATAGTATTAGAAATACCACAGCAGGCTCCATGGGGTTTTGAAACAGAAGAAACGCATTGCTCTTGGGGCTTTGATAAAATACACAGAAAGAATGAATTCCATACTGCAAACAATATGGAATATGGAAAGTAGAATGTTACTGTATAAAGCTTATGTTATTAACAATCTCAACATGACCAATAAAAATGTGTGTTTATACAGTATGTACTGTATGTGTAATAATAACCCAAAGCCATCCTGACTTTAGCTTAATAATATATTTCATCCTTTGATATGCTGAGTTTTCCAAGTTTAAACGTAATGCCTGTAGATTGTTTGTCTTTCATAATTATTTTTTCCATTGCTTTTTGTGAGTTTTATATGACTACGTTATCATGTGAAAGTATGGTTTAGGTGAATAGTAAGTGTTTTTATATAAACCCATGCAAAAACCTTTGATGATACAGTAAATTTTAAAAATACTGTATGTATATAATACTTGAAAACCTCCCTTGAAATAAGGTCAGTATTACAGTAGGTCTGATTCCAGAGAAGTGACATACATGGTGAAACAGGGAAAATAGTGATTCCCAGATGGAATAAGGAAGGCTTTCAACACAGTATACGAAGCAGATATTCAGTAGGTGAAAGTATAATAAAACTCATCACATGAATACTAGATGGCTGAACTGGTATTGGAGAGCAGCATGTAACTCATTAGCTATACATTGGCTTTCAGGAGTGAATGTGCCCTTTAAGTGCAGTATCATTACACTGACCAACCAATTAGCAAAGACAATTCTCATCCTCCCCTTACTTATAGGCAGACTGACTCTTATAGATTGTTCCTGTCTTCATCCAGAAGTGCTTTCTGACAGTAAACATATACTGTACAGTACTGTATTTTAAGAGGAAGACAGAGGAAAATGTATTGTGGTGTACCTACAGTATTACAGCAAAGCATCATTTATTAATACTACTGTTTCCTTCTTTTACACTTAAGTGATGACTGCTTTAAATCTTATTTCAGACAATCTTATTTCTTCCTATAGCAGCTGATTCTGTGTTTCTGACATCACTAGTACTGTAAATGGTTCAGCTCCTAACTTAATTATCACTGACACTTTGTTTCTCTTGGGGGTTTTAATTCTGAAGCTGGGTTCGTTAAGTCAGGTGTTCCCCAAGGCTAGATACTGGGCCCCCTGCTATTTAGCATTTACATGTTTCCACTTCATTAGATATTATTAATAATATCATTAGATATTATTATACATTTTCTGAAACTAAAACTGAAAAAGCTGTTTCTTCACTCTATAATTACATCTCTGATACAAAAGTGTAGATTACTCCAAATTTCCTTCACTTAAGCTGTAACAGCACTAAGGTCATGCTACTTGGCACCTCCTATCTCCTACAGTATGTAAAGCCAATGCAGTAACCCTATCTGTGGATGACAATTTGATTGAATTTCAATTAGTACTGAGGAAGATAGGGGTGCTATTTCATCCTGTTTTAACCTTTTACCCCCATATGCAGAATATTGTAAAAACATCATCCATCTCAGAAATGTACTAAAGTAGAAAAGCTGGTCAACACATTTGTATTTTCTACAATTGAAACTGCATTGCCATGCTTGATGGGTTATCTAGCTAGCAATCACAGTACTCCTGTCTTGGGGTCCTGGCACTGGCTTCCTAAAGCCTACTGTACATGGCTTGGTACCTCAGTACCTGTCTGACTTATGACAGTACCTGTCTTCTCCCCAACTCACAGTCTTTGTTCATCTGACTCTTCCCCAACTGAGAGGGACTTCTCTTGCTTCATCCCAAAGCTGTGGAATTCTAACCCCAAGAATATCAAAGAATCACCTACCCTAAGTGCATTTAAATCCAGACTCAAAACTAGTATTATTATTACTATTACTAAAGACTTTTGCAGGGAAGCCAGAATGTTTTCAGCCAAGTAACTGGCACAAAGAAGAGTACAGCCTGGACAGGACACCAGTCCATTGCAGCGCACATACTGTACAGACACAAACACTCACATCCAGGCAAGCATTCCCGGAACCCAATTTACCTACTGTACTAGAAGTATTTTTGGAGTGTGGGAGGAAACCGGAGCATGCAAAGTAAACCTACGCAAACATGGGGAGAACATGCATATCCACCACAATGCCATCCTTGAAGGATGCAGTCTTAGTACGTTGCAATAGCATTCGGATCCTTGCAGTTTTTATGTTTTCTTCCTGTAAAGCTTACAGTCATAACTCTTTGAAGGAGCAATTCATATTATATTATTAAACATTACCTACTCTATATACTGTATATACAAAACAAAAAACAAAAAGCAGCAAATTAAAATGAAAAATTAAAAAAAAATGGACATTTCATAATTGCATCAATAAATTAATTTGCTGTAAGTGCACCAAATTATGTTAACAAGCCACACAATTAATGGAGTGGCATCCATTTGTGTGCACTGTTACTGGTTTGCATCATTTTAGAATACATTCTTTAAGGTCCTTCAATTAGGTACTGAAGGTCTAGCAAAGATTCAACAATGAAGAGCAAGGGACATTGAAAACAATTCAGATTTAAAGTTGTATAAATTCACAGATCAGGAGAAGGGTATGAAAACATTTCAAAGACCCTTATTATAAAACAGTATCTCTTTGAGCATGACCAATATTTAAGAAGTGGAAAACACCAAAACTCTGCCTAGATTACAAAGGAACAAGTAAAAGGTTTATTCCATGCTGAAAAAAAGATGAAAGAAAACACAACGTTTCGGCCGTGGAGTCTTCTTCAGGAGCCTTCTGCCTAGATTAGGCTGACAATGTATCCTGAGCAGCTGGGCAAGAAGGAAACTAGTTAGTGATACCAACTGTGATTTTGAAAGAGTTCAGTGACTGAGATGGAAGAAAATGACTTGGTTCAACAATATTGCAGTCACTCCACAAAGTGTTTCTATATACTGCAGAACTGAGAAAAAAACAACTCAAGTCCTACATGGGGATTGCCATGAATGATACTGCAAATGTGACAAAAGGTTTTATTACTGTAATTTTGTGTTCTAATTAAAAGGTAATACTGTACATCTAACCCAAAGCTAACACAGTGCACCACTCAGTCGGCACCACCCCTACTGTCATGCATGCTGGTGGCAACTTTGTTACTGTATAGTGCAGGTCTGCTTCTCATCAGCTTGACAGAGAAGTTGTCAAGAATGATGGGGATATAGCTACAGAGCAAATGATGGAGCAAAGTACTGGTACCTCTTAGAGGAAAAGCTGTCATCTTTTAGTAGGATAATGATCCAAAGCTACACTGGAGTGGCTTAAGAATAAGACAGGGAATGTCCTTGAGTGGCCCAGTCGGAGTCCTGACCTGATTTTTATTGAGAATGTGTGGAAAGACTTGACATCTGCTGTCCATAAGTAATCCCCAAATAACTTGAGAGCTAGAGCAGATCTGCCAAGAAAGAGCGGGCAAAAATTGCACCAAGTCAGAGTGCAAAGTTGATAGAGACTCATCCAAAAAGGCTTGAGGCTGTTATTCCCCCAAATGCTCTATCTCCAAATATTCAAATTTCACTGGTCTGAATACACAGTCAACATATTTCAGTTTTATCTTTAGTTTTTGCTGACATTTACTGTAACTAATCTTAGGGTTAGAAATCTTCAAGTTTGGACATTCAGGTTTAGAATAAAATATTAAGTCAAAAATGCGAGCACATTATTTTGTAATATGACTAAATGAAGACAACATGGGAAGAGTTGGAATACAGTAGAATACTGTACAGTAGAATATAACAAGGCACTATACATTCCACTGTTGTTTTCTTATAGATTGAAAACTCAAATTGCCACAGAACATTGGGCAAATTGTGTTCTCTGTTTATCTCATTTTTAATGCTTTGTTCTGTGCATATTACTTGAGTTTACAGTATATTCTGATTATTTATAAAATCTGTTTAAAATGTGTTCACTACAGAGGCTTAGGCTCTACAGATACTTAATATGCATGCAACAACTGCTTTCTCTGATTACTTTTTTGCCCTTTTTATTTTTGTTTTTAAACATTGCATGGTTTTGTATTCCTTGATAATATAAACTCAGATTGAACACATTTTTTTAATCACTTACACACTACCGTAGTTTGAGCCAGGAACAGATAAGCTTCCTGCTGCCTGCAGTTCCATTCACTTGTAAAACAAATCCTAATTGAAAGAATAAATGCAGGCACACAGGCAAATAGTTATTAGTAACTAAATTCGCTTGTAATGCACATTTGCCCATGGAAAGAAGGAGATGGGGTGTTCACAGAGATGTGGAAGTGGAGCTTATTATTTTCTGTTGCACGATTTGTATTATGTTATGCTGTTATGCCTACAATTAACATTTTTAAAACAAATTCCTCAGTGATAATCAAAGCTGTCTTGATTAGGAAATCCACATGGAAAAGAAGAATGAGGAGACAAAGCGAAACTAATTCTGAAGTCAGCAAAACATCCATAACCTTTCAACACAAATGAGCTCAGCTTCCTAGAATATTTTCATTGTCTGACATCAGTATGAAGAGACAATGCCAAGGTATTTAACTTCATGAGTTCGTGACTTTATGAGATTGGAATGCACGTTTTATTATATAATACAGCTTCCTCAGTCAGTGTGATATACAGTGCCTTGCGAAAGTATTCGGCCCCCTTGAACTTTTCAACCTTTTGCCACATTTCAGGCTTCAAACATAAAGATATAAATTTTTTATTTTATGTGAAGAATCACCAACAAGTGGGACACAATTGTGAAGTGGAACGAAATCTATTGGATTTTTGAAACTTTTTTAACTAATAAAAAAATGAAAAGTGGGGCGTGCAAAATTATTCGGCCCCCTTGCGTTAATACTTTGTAGAGCCACCTTTTGCTGCGATTACAGCTGCAAGTCGCTTGGGGTATGTCTCTATCAGTTTTGCACATCGAGAGACTGAAATTCTTGCCCATTCTTCCTTGCAAAACAGCTCGAGCTCAGTGAGGTTGGATGGAGAGCGTTTGTGAACAGCAGTTTTCAGCTCTTTCCACAGATTCTCGATTGGATTCAGGTCTGGACTTTGACTTGGCCATTCAAACACCTGGATACGTTTATTTGTGAACCATTCCTTTGTAGATTTTGCTGTATGTTTGGGATCATTGTCTTGTTGGAAGATAAATCTCCGTCCCAGTTTCAGGTCTTTTGCAGACTCCAACAGGTTTTCATCCAGAATGGTCCTGTATTTGGCTGCATCCATCTTCCCCTCAATTTTAACCATCTTCCCTGTCCCTGCTGAAGAAAAGCAGGCCCAAACCATGATGCTGCCACCACCATGTTTGACAGTGGGGATGGTGTGTTGAGGGTGATGAGCTGTGTTGCTTTTACGCCAAACATATCGTTTTGCATTGTGGCCAAAAAGTTCGATTTTGGTTTCATCTGACCAGAGCACCTTCTTCCACATGTTTGGGGTGTCTCCCAGGTGGCTTGTGGCAAACTTTAGACGAGACTTTTTATGGATATCTTTGAGAAATGGCATTCTTCTTGCCACTCTTCCATAAAGGCCAGATTTGTGCAGTGTAAGACTGATTGTTGTCCTATGGACAGACTCTCCCACCTCAGCTGTAGTTCTCTGCAGTTCATCCAGAGTGATCATGGGCCTCTTGGCTGCATCTCTGATCAGTCTTCTCCTTGTCTGAGCTGAAAGTTTAGAGGGACGGCCAGGTCTTGGTAGATTTGCAGAGGTCTGATACTCCTTCCATTTCAAGATGATCGCTTGCACAGTGCTCCTTGGGATGTTTGAAGCTTGGGAAATCTTTTTGTATCCAAATCCGGCTTTAAACTTCTCCACAACAGTATTACGGACCTGCCTGGTGTGTTCCTTGGTCTTCATGATGCCCTCTGCGCTTTCAACAGAACCTTGAGACTATCACAGAGCAGGTGCATTTATACAGAGACTTGATTACACACAGGTGGATTCTATTTATCACCATCAGTCATTTAGGACAACATTGGATCATTCAGAGATCCTCGCTGAACTTCTGGAGTGAGTTTGCTGCACTGAAAGTAAAGGGGCCGAATAATTTTGCACGCCCCACTTTTCATTTTTTTATTAGTTAAAAAAGTTTCAAAAATCCAATAGATTTCGTTCCACTTCACAATTGTGTCCCACTTGTTGGTGATTCTTCACATAAAATAAAAAATTTATATCTTTATGTTTGAAGCCTGAAATGTGGCAAAAGGTTGAAAAGTTCAAGGGGGCCGAATACTTTCGCAAGGCACTGTATGATCATAAAAGTTGCAGTCATGATGTTTTTGGCTTGAAAAATGGAAAAGGCTGAAACTTGCTGTACAGTATGTGTGTGCATTTATTTCAGCACTCCTTTTTCATTTAATAGATCTTTGTTAATAATTAGATTAATTCAATAAAATCTTGTTACATTTTTTATAACATAACAAAAACTATTCAATCCATTCCTTTTACCATAATCTTTTCTCACAGCTAAAGCATTATAGGAGTATAGAACAAACTACCCAGCAAAGTTGTTGAAAACAATTCTCTGGCTTACTTCAGGAGATGGCTAAATGAGATCTGTGAATCAATTTGCTACTGTACTAATTACCAAACATGCTAGATCGTCTAAATGGCCTCATCTAGTTTGTAACATTTCTTATGTTCTTAGATTAATCTTAAAAAAAAACATTAATCTTTTTTCAAAAATCTACAAATCAGATTGACCGCACTGAAAAGTCTCATGCTGCATCATGTGTGTTAGCAGAGTTACAGACTGTATATGAAACAAATAATGAAATTTCCATCCAGATGGTTACTTTCTTTGATGTCGCTTTAGGTCTGCTTATACAGTACTCTTATTAAAGATGATGTTAAATTTGATGAGGGCTTTGTTGTACCACTCATGTCAGGAGACTATTGTTTTTGTTCAGTTGTGGAGAATTAGCCAACAACAAACTCATCGAGCAGTAATTTGCTGTTCCAATGATAAAGTAGTTTTAAAAAAGCACAGATGGGAAACATTCAAAATCAGACTTCCTTGATGAGGGAGGTGAAAACTGAGCGTTGTTGTGTAACTATGAAAACCCTGGGGCAAAGCAAAGATTGAATAGTATAAAAATAATTAGAACACCAGGTGTGGGCACAATGAATTTGAGGAAAAAATTGTTGACAAACCTATACAGATGTCTTTCTAGGGCTTTATCTGAACTCTAATTCACATCCTCTCTGCTCATTCTCTCCCTGACAACTGATTATGGTTTTAATGCTGCCCTTCACAATGGCAGACTACAGCAAACTCAACAAAATCACAGCTAATTACAGTTCTGAAACTGTGCATTCTCACTGTCATTGCATCACATGTTGTAGATGAGTCTTGTTCTATGTTTACCAAATGCCCTTTAATATTCTGAAATGTAGAAAAATGATTCACCAGGCAAATCTCTTTTCATTCCCTAAGGTATTCCCTAAGGATTCTGGGCCATTCAAACTTGTCTCTAAGAACGAAGCAGGTCATTATTAGCATCAGATGCACAAAGCATTAGCTTCCTTTTTAAAGCTGACAATGTGAAATCAGTGATTTGACACCAGTCATCTTTCTTCCTCATCATTTTTATAATATTGTGTTGCATAATGATAAGCTACGAGTTGTAAGTTCATTAATGACTTCCAGTTTTCCCCTTCATGTTTTTTGCTTATTTATTCAACTTTTTTAAGGTTTCTGAGCACAGTCTAAAGGCCAAATCATTACTCTTTAGAATCCTAGCTGACAAAGTTCTTACAAAACCGATGAAAACTATTATGCAGCAGAACATACCCTCCATCATGTGAGGGAGTTACTCTATGAAGTTGCAATGCAAAATAATTTGCATTGAAGGGTTAATCTTTAGTCTGGACAATCTGCACAAGCTCTGAAGCGCAGATGACACATTTTTTTCTGTATTGCACAGCAGGTTTGGCAGTGGAAACATTCAGCTTGTTATCCCCAGTACTCCAAACGTGGAAGTTACTGTAAAGTTTGTAGACTTCTTGAAAAGCGCCTGAAATCTCCTTTTAAGATTCTTTAAAGGGAAATCTTGATACATCTTGATTATCAAGCACTGATTTTGTGAATGAGTTGGCACACCCTTGGGAAGGACATGAACTTCAAAGGCATTTTGTACATCTTTTCCCTACTTGAGTTAAAGATAAATATATGGCAACTCTCCTAGGAAGTTTAATTATTAATTTACAGAAAACTCACAGTAATATATTAAATTGTATGCACACTATTTTCTTCCTTGCAGGAGGTACTCTAAACTGTAAAATATGACCTTGGTATGTTTTGGACTCTTTAAAACAGATAATTTTGGTATATTATGGACCTTTGGGATTTTTAAAACATATTTTTGTATCACTGATACTTTCTGTGGTCTGTTTGCTGAAGTTTACAGGGCAAATTTATGACATTTGGGACATTGAGGGTTTAGAAAGGTGTAATGTCCTCAAGGCCATTGATAATTGTTTGTTTGGATTTAACAGTTTGTCCAGTTGGATTTTTAAAATAAATTAATTATATTTTTCTCTGCTATCACTTCATATAAATTACACTAAATGTAGATGTTATGTACTGTACTTATTTATACAATTTAATATTCAAATCTGGTTGGATTTATGTCCTTATAATTGCAAGAAATTCCAGATTATTTAATAATATTTTATTTACTTAAAAATACCTCAATTACAATGCTTTATGTAGATGCTTCAGCCATATGGATATTCCACAGGAAGTGTTTTAAAATACGGTTATACTGTACCTCCTTCTTATAAAATATTTTGTAGAAAATTATCATCCCAAAAAAAGTCTTATGATCCAAGTGCTCCACTTCTCTGGTGGATTATTTACAGTAGCCTACTGGGAAATACGGAATTAAGCACAGATATTTTCTTTCTGTAATTTTTGTTTTATACTTAAATTTTAAAATAGAGGCATTTTTATAGGTGCATGAGCAAGTGATATGTGCTATTACCACTGGCATTCTCCTTAGATTAAATACATTAACCTTGAGTCTTGTTCTAGTAAATTAAGCAAATGTGATGGTTCACCTGATAACACCCTGACTCACATTTGGAGTAAAAGGGATGCTTTCTATTTTCTTACCTACCCTAAACATTTTCAGTTATCTGCTTCACTTAAATATTCTCAACAAATTATATGTTACTGTACTTTCAATAATGAAACAGTTTTATGGAGAGACTCCATTTAAAAAAAATAAAATGGACCATTTTGAACCATCAAAATCTACAAGAAAGGAGGCCTCACATTTTCGAATTGACTGATAGCCATACACGCACAATTGCTGTGGATCCCCCATATCTGTCAGGAAAGGGTACAATGTAACCAAGTACTAAGCAGTGATATTTCTAAAACAATATTAATTAAATATGAAATATATTAAAAGTAACCCTGAAAAATATGAAAATAACTCTGTAGTACATCAAACTTCATACTTATATGGCAAAAATACAAAATTTAACAATAAACTGTAGAAGGTCTCCAGTACTGCTGAGATGTATCTGTGAAAGCACTGCATATTAATGAGTTGCAAAATGGTAGTCGTAAGCAAGGCAGGCTTTCATTTCAACGTCAGCATTAAAAATGCAGAATTTATTCCTGCTGAAATCACTTTACAGAGATCTTGACAATTCTGTGCCTGAATGTTACATTCATAATAAATTCATCATTCATCATTGCCAATCTGTTCTTTTCTGCTCAACACATACTGTAGTTGCAGATTATGATAGATGTACAGTATGGCATGCAATTTAAATGTAGTGCCTTTACTGTACTGTACTGTCTGTCTGTCTGTCTGTCTGTCTGTCTGTATGTATTGTTTGTGTTTTTAAACCCTTATACAGTTTTCTATGGATGGGGTCTCAGATCTTTTCCTAATGGCACTGAAGAATACTCTCTCAGCATTGCACACAGCTCTCTTCCAGATTTGTCGGATCAAATTAATTTTGCTGCTTGTTCCTGCCCCATTACTGGTCTTCGTCCGTTATTCACCAGGTGAAAAGTGGTCTCAGCTGGGGTGCCTTGAGTCCTAATTAATTTCACACAAGCACAGAAAATACCCTTGTGCCTGTATTAAATACTGAAACCTTGTCTCTCTCATAAAATCGAATGTATTCACTATAAGCAAACTAACCAGACTGTCTCTCAGAAATGCTTCTCTTTAAGGCCACATAGCAACTACAGTGAAAATGAAATGCTAGCCTGTGTTGGTGTTCATGCTGTTTCTTCATTCAGTCTGTTTCAAAACACCTGAACAAAGGAACAGAACCAGTGTGCCAAATAACCATCATCAGTAAAGCCTTCAGACATGCTTTTTAGTGAATCTCAAAAGAATTAGAATTAGCATCTGACAATAACAAGTGCTTTCCTTCAGTACTTTAACAACACGCAAATAAATATGGAATCCTTTCTCTTTGTGAGAGATCTAAGGAAACGTTTAATGCTTATTTCTTTTATTTTAAATTGAAATTATAATCTGCCCAACTGCAACCTCACATATTACAAAAGGAACATGTATAGTAAGATAGTCCATAGTAAAAACATTTTTAAATGGGTAATGGATTGGAAATGTGCTTTTTTGGCATATACTTATTACATCAGTAAGTAGAGTTTAAAAAAACAACTGTTTTTCCATTGAAAAATATGTGTTCAGATTCCAGTCTAACAATTATAAATCAAAACATTGGCACAGTTTTATTATGTAGCTAAAAGTCATGCACAGTTTCCTTATAAACTCACTCTTTTCTTTACAAAGCTTTTATTAAGGCTAAGAAAGGGTAATTTAATGATTCGGTAGTCCTTTTGAATTTTTGGAAGCAGCATGCAAGTTATAATTATCATAATTATTGTCTTGTAATTATTATGTTAAAGGACAAGTGTGATGTGTGTATACAGAAGTCTCTGCTGAATCTGTACTGAATAGGTGGGTGTGTAGGAGAATAAAAATGAAAATTCACACTTTGAGTTCTAAACAAAATACTTTATTTTCCTTTTTATATTTTGTATCCTTAGTTACAAGTAATGCTACCAGTGTTATACCACATTATTTAAAATAATAACAATGATAAGAAATAGCTGCAAGGTGAGATCATCACAGGCCAATATTACATTGCAGTTGACTTTTAAATCAAGTGTCACAAATAATGCCATTTTATATAGAGCTCAAATGATTTTCTGTGTTTCATTATGGCGTTCACCCCACAGTATCTGCATTCCTACTGTCAGAAATAAGATCAAATAGGTCACCATGTAGCCAGATCATGTCACCAGACAGCTTTATTTCCACAATTACTGTAAATCCATATGAGCTACGAACTATTGTATGTGAAATGTCATGAGTAGACTGTCATATGGCCAGGGAAAGCTACAGGGCAGCCTGATTCCCCAGCTGCATTATAGCCTAGAAACCACCTACCACACTACTTATACTACTTAGAATGACTCAAGCCTCAGAGGTCTAAAATTAAGCCAAGACAGTGGAACAGCCACTGCCCACTTAGAAAAATGGAAGGATATACTATAATATTAGGCCAGGGCTTGACAGCTAACACAACCGGATGAGGTTACCCTGTTTAATGCTACTGAGTGACAGACAGCCTAAAAGATCAGAATGTGGAGGGTAAGCCAATGCTAATAAAAGTGTAATATCCTCAAGCAATCATGCATTACTGTACGTGCTTCATTTTTCATTTACAACAGCCAATAGGTGCAAAGGAAATAAACAAAGTGGAAGAACAAGCATAAGACTGCTCCCCTCCAGGAGTAACAGTTACAGAATACAGTCCTGGCATGGCTAGCAGTGGCCATGACACTCATCCTGAACAGGTGACCAGAATAGTGCAAGAGCAAGACTCTATGTTTAAATAAGTGGGCTGAAACATGACAAATACCACCTCTGCACTATACAGACTGTCAGGAGTTGCTTGGAGCAATCCACAATTGCATGGTGATGCAACACAACATACTAGAATATGCACAAAATTGCTTTTAGTGTAGGTGAGTGGCAACATGAGATGGAGTATATTAAGGAATATACATACATATAATACTGTCTTTTTGTTAAGTATACACTTAAGACAGGTGGCTTGATGAACTACAGTAAGAATATCTTGATTATGAAGCTGGGAGCGAACGATGGTTGTCAAAACATATATTGAATGTTCTGTGATATTGAATGGGAGCGTCTGGATATTCAGGTTGACACGAAAGAGCTGTAAGCCTGATTTCCAGTGTTAGAATAGTTAGATCTTGTATAATGTTGAACTATGCTGACAAAGAAAATTAATCAGAATCTGTTGATGTTGGAGCATACCATATCAACGGGACAGAATATGGACACATGCAGTGGAACTCCTGAAAGATCTCAGGAATGAAATTGTTTTTGAACCACAGAGAAAGGAAGCATGTAGAACTGAAATACAAATTAACAACAACTTTGTAAATAAGTAAGATTTATATGGAGGAATTACCTTATCATCCCCTATATCAGGTTGATAATCAAATGTTTTTTTAAAATTTTCAAACTACAATTCCTATTGAGTTAACTCTTAGCCTTTTTAAAGAGGAGATATGATGTGGCTGGTTTAACTGCATTTGTCAATTTCTTCAGCAGAGATGTTATCAACAGAGCCTGGATCTTTTAGCACATATTGCAGATAAACTACTGTACTTAGACATAGTAGGAGTTAAATGAAACCTAAAATGGAATTCCTAAATTAAACCAGATACTGTATGAGGAGTTTTACAAATATTCTGTTTGCATGATTGAAAAATGCTTCAGAGAGTTAAAGAAGGTGATTACTTACTGTAGGATGTTTCATAACTGCAACTGACTGGTTTTCATTTGGCTTTGGTTGAAGTTTGCAAATATATGGAAATTATTTATTACAAATCGGAGCTTATCAGAATGTGTGACCCTTATGGATGTGTGATATACAGTACAGTACCTTATCAAGCTGTCAAAGAGAAAGGCCTTTTTCTTAAACTTAAAGCTTTGAATTGTTTTTTAACTATTTTCCTTCTAGAATCTGATAAGCATCTAGTCGTTTAGTTTAAGGCAAAGGATAAGCAGAATTGTCTGCTTTATCTCCTAGAGTAATTGCAGACCTTATTGAGTAAAGTGACCTCTATTTTAGTAACAGGTGAGGCGAGTTCTCATGAGAATATTAGTGCTGGTACTGAAATAAGCACACATATTTTCTGAACTGATATAAAGTGCTCTCTCTATGGCCTTACCTGCAGATAAGACAGGTAACACAGGAGGACACTTCACAATTTTTTTTTAATTTGCAGAGGTGTTTCAAAAGTTGTCATGACCTGATCCATAATGCACTTCTTTCTGTTACACTGTCTTTTCTAATACTCTCCTGTGATGCAGAGAGGAATATAGACTGACTCTTGGCTTTTCACATTATACTTCTTAATCATTCAGTTATAATGCATTTATTCATCTGTACTTTCTATTGCCAGAACTGAAATTGTGGCCATTGAAGAGATCTCTTGGGGCTCATTACTGGGTGTAATATTGTAGAATTGGGAACCATTTTAGTGATATGATGTGACTCTAAACTGTAATGATTCTACCTTTTGATCGTTTTTGAACTTTATTTCTGCAGTGCACTGCAATATCCTAGGAAGTTGTTGCATTTAATATGCCCTCTGGGGAAAAACAACCACAATAACCATTGTAGGAGTAAAATATGGTATCAAGACGGGTTGAGCAAGTATGTTCTGAATTCCAACATTATTATCCATTAGGAAAAAAAATCAGCAGTGCAGTGCTTCAGAGAGTGGGTGAAATTAAATCCGCTGTTACTGTATCAAATAACTTGGTTAATGTAGTTTTAGAGACTGTTGTTAGTATGCATTATAATAATCAATCCTTGAAGAAACAGTTTTTTAGTTAAGACAAAGAAAGCATAGATTTCAACCTGTTCTTATTTTAGGATATTTAACATATTTCTTAGATGAAAAAAGTCTTAATCACATTTTGCACACATGGTTCAAACATTCATCCAGCATCGAAGGTCTCCCTTAAATTAAAATACAAAAATGTTGTGTCATCAAGGGTTTTACTGTATATTAATGACCTTTGTGTCAGATACTGTATAATTAAATGAGTTACTATGTTTTCATTTACATATATATATAAAATCAACTTGTTATGCCAATAAGCAAGCAACAATGCAATTATTTGTTGTTTTCAGACACAATCAATTTTCCTAAAATGCTTGAATGTCCTGGGTAGGAACACCCCATCAAATATGCATGGTAGTTTAAACACAATCAACAGAGCTACTGCATATTCCCTCAGGTGGTATTAGGTGCACATCATTATCAAGATAAATCAGCAAATAGAGGAAATCTGACCCTCCGCTCAATTTCCTGGGTGGACAATTGCTCCAATGTGGGAGCTGACTCAACACAATCTACTTTATAGGGAATTAATATGTAGCCTATTACCTTTGTTAAATAATCATTTTTTATGTTGTTTGTAGCTGTTATTTCTAATAGCAGCAAGACTGTGTCTGAAAAGAAGCCTGGGGTTTTGAAATAAGATTGCAGTTAGTCATCAGTTTCTGAAACACAAGCTCCATCTTGTGCTACTGGTATCAAGCAACGGCTTTGAACAATGAATCAGTGGTTGGTAAAATATCATTAAAGTTACCCTGCAGTTTATATCTAAAGATTACATTAAAAACAAATGGAAAAGAACAAAATAATGCTGTTGGTGTGCTGCTTAATACTGTACCTTTTGAGGAAATCCGTGACATTCAATTTTATTTTCTCTGTTGAAGGTTTTTCTATACCCTGTGTTGACCATGGACAACACAGAGAAGCCTTGTGTTAATGGAAATAACTTTCTTCTTGATTTTTAATAATATATCCACTAGACATTACAGATGGGACTTTTTACAAAAAGTGACCTGAATTTGGCGCTTTTAAGTACAGCCACATTTTTCAAAGGTATTGCAAAGCTGGCATGTACCCTCTTCATTAATATGCTAATGCTCAGTGAGTCACATCAATACTCAAGCTTTTTGCTATGCGTACAGTAAAAAAAAATGTATGAGCAACAAGAATTAATACATTACTCTAGCGCAGCATGTCTTTTTAAAATGCACTTACTTCTATAATTTTATAAGAATATGGGAAAAAGAGCACATGTGAACATTAACAAGGCAGATGAAACAGCATGGTGTGTCATTAAATATTTTTATGCGTTTGCCCCTACAACGTAATTTGCTTTGCCAACACGTTTAAGCATTACCTCCAAATACAGTATGGTGACATGCTTTAATATGATTGTGTTTAACGGTATTACATCAATCCACCCATTTTCTAAATCGCTTTACCCAGTGCAGGCTTGCGGAGAAGCCAGAACCTAATCTGGCTAGCAAACGGTCATGGCAGAGTACACCCTGGACGGCCACAGGGCTGTGAGGCAGCAGTGCTGCCCACTGCACCACCAGGCTGGCTATTTAAGATATTCCACACAAGCTTCAATAAATGAATATGTTCCAAAATGTTAAATTACTGTATTTAACTAAGAGCCAAACTTAACTAAAACTTTCAGGAGCAGGAGTCCCCAGGACCATGGTGTAGATACTGTAATTCAACATTTTAAATTTAAATTAAAACAACATTTCTCTATGGTAAACTTGCATACTACATAAGCAGTTCCCTGTAGAGATAAACTTGCTGTTATCATATTATTTTTCCTAAACTATTATTATCATCTTACTTGCCCTATGAATTCCTTTATTGTGAATATTGTGCTTATCATGAATTGCTATGATTATTTTTTCCACAGTATTGTGGTGTAAAATAAAAACACAGGCCTCTAGTCTTTCAAGCTTACTACACATTCAGATGTTGAATGCATTGCAACTTGCCAAATTTTTGCTATAACTGACAGTGACGGCTAAAAATATTGACTTTTTATTGATTTTTACACATTTTGAATTTATTCATTAAACAATATATATTTAAATATGTGAAAAACTGGATGTACTGTATATTATCACAAAAAAGCTTCCAGCACCCACCTATATTTTCAGTTATACTTTCTTTTATTAATGCTGATATTGCCACCACTTGTGATTGTAAGTCAATATGCACTAAAAAAAGAAAGCTCTTCAAAGTTCTGTCCATGAGTGTAATCTGAAAGAGTGGCTTTGCAGTGCAGAAATGGATAAATATATGATCTGTAGAATAGCTCTGGACAGATGAAGCAAACTTGCCCTCTTTACAAGTCCCTAATTTAATGGACCAAAAATATCACTTTAATTGTAGCAATGAAACAGATATTGAATTGATGAGAGTTAATAAAATTTTATACATTCTGCTGTAGGCAAATTTCAATTTTCTTTCAAATCACCACAGAAGCAGTGAAGGTGAGTAGATACAAGCAGACCTCTATCTTCTTTTTTGCAAAGCTTAAAATCAGATATATGAAATTAGTTACTCCACCACTGTTGCAGAATATATTTGACAGTGTTATTGTTGTTTTCCACAAGAGACCACTGAAAAAGAAATGTATCATGAGATTTTCCTTTCAGGGTTATGTCAGAGGAAAATCAAACAGTGAAACTGTGTTTCACCTAAACTGGACTATATAATTGACTTAATCCAGACCTTTACTGTGATAACTTTACCTTCATCATCAACATTTTAAACCATCCATATCAAACCTCTTGAAAATCTACATATTAGAAACAGCACATCTTTTTCATTATAAACAGTGCAGAAGTGGAAATTGTAAGGGGGTGTGAACCAGCCATTTTCAAATTTGTTTTGAAAAATCTCTACAAAATTGGATCACAAACGTGTTTGTTCAAAATGATGATGTGACAGCTCTTTGAAATGGTAATATTTTGACTCAAGACAGAAAATCAAACATGGCCAGAGAGATCAGTAGTATCTCCTGAAGCACACTTCTCTCTGGTCTAGATGTGAAGATTAAATCAGTCAGGGAATGATTGCCTGTGATACACAGTTAAGCTTTGTTGGCTTCACTATTAATTGTATATAGCTGAATGATCAGATGAATGATTTCAGAATGGGTCTTTCATAGGAAAGCAGGGCCAAATTAAAACTGAGCAAATTAATTCAACGTTAACTGTGTCCAAAGATGTAATTGTAGTTTCATTTTCGAGCACAAGATTTGTGCTGACATAGGGTGACATGTATTTCCCTGCAGTATAATTGGAGTAGCATAAGAAAGGTCAGCTTTTCCAAAGCACTTTCAAAAAAGCTAGAAGACTTCCAGATTAGAGGTGATGTACTGTACAGTATATCACAGTACCTCTGAACAAGAACTTGTTTCAAATTTCCACTTCGAGCAATCAGTTTAGAAAAGATTTAATGCAAAACTGAAATGCACGTATAATTTTCAGCACATATAGTAAAGACATTTGGTAATGGTTTTGGCAGAATGTTATTTATTTTTGTGATAATTTGACTCTGAAGAGTTTTTTTTATTAATATGAGAGTATTAGTATGGATTTATTTGTAGTTACAACAAATTATGAAACATGCATATTTTACTGCTATTTTCATCCCCAGTTACAAATAATGTACTACTGTATACATCTTTCTTTTGTTATCAAGTCCTGGTATAAAGTGATATCACCCATTATAGCACATCTCGTGATGTTGTAAATACCAGGCTTCTTAATTTTACAGAACATATGAAAGTTGATTAGTTTGAAATCATTTACTGTGCTCTCACTCTCCTTACATTGATAAACAAAAGAAAATACAACTGAATACAAAGGTTTTTGTAAATTGCCAAAACCAAAACGTGTAACAGTCTTGCAAGAAGAAACAACAAAAGAAAAGGGAAAGAACGTTCATATAATTTTCTGAGGGCCTACACTAAGCTAAGTGGTTCTCTGTAATACTGAAACACTGCTTGAGAGCTTTGAATTAAAACCTGAAAGAAAGATGACATGTACAGTAATAGGCCTGTTAAAGACAAGCAACCAATAAACCTACTGTAAATAGGCTGTGTGGTATCCTCTTATTGTGTTCTAATTGTAAAGTTTTAGAATGTCTTTCAAAGAGACAGGCACACAACAATCAAAAGTATAACACCTTTGTGGATTTCAGAATAGTCTGAAGTGGTAAAAAAGTTTCTTGTTTAGATATCAAGAAAATGTTGTGCTGGCCTCTGAGAGACCAAAGTGCATAGCATTTTATACTGTCTCATATCTGATATTCTGGTGATTTATATTGTATCAGCTGCCTAGTACAGATTGAACACATTCAGTTTAATGGAATGATTTATCATATTGTCAGCTCTGATAAACAATGTCGTAGGTAACAATTTAATCTAATGCACAGCAATATGAATGCATAATATTTTTCAACATTTGTTACCTATAAATGTAAGAAAACATGTTAAAGGCTTCACTTCTAATTTATTGCAACTCAATTTCTTATACACATTTACATTTAACAGACACTGTAAAGTATTAAATAATTTCAGGTTTAACATCTTCTTATTGATTTGTAGATATTAGGGGAATGTTTTTATGAAAGTAGCTAAAGGCTTAGGATAGCAATTGCAGAACTACAATAAGTATTCAAGGATGGGATCTATAAAACTTATTGGCAGCTTTCCTTAGGTTTACCTCACTGGAGCTGTATTTCTTTCCAGGTTTCGCTATGATGCATGAGGGGAGAGGTAATGTTTGTTTTATATAGCGATAGCTGTTGCTGTCTTCTGAGCTGTGCTAATTAGTTCTCAAATAAGTTCTCAAAAATGTTTTACACATGACTTGCATTCAGAGAATCTTCATTCAGTACATTGACCCTGCAAAGGATCTATAAAACAGTACAACATACACAAGGAGTATGACAAATGTTTAATTAACTCTGACTAAGATATTATTTTTTCACTCTCAATGGTTTATATAAAAGAGCCTGTAGCCCAACAATGCTGAATAACTACTTTATGACACGGGAGGGGGTCCTGACTCCCGAGTAGTGCGTATTTTTGACCCTATGCAGACGATATTATCTGGAAGTGGCTGGAATAGGGAAACAGAGCTGGAGCAGGACGATCGTGACACTCTATACCTTAATCACAGAGCCTCTTTATTGATTGTTACTGCTGATTTCAATCTTTTGTTCTATAGATTTTCTTCAATTGAAGGGCATGTAGAATAGTTTTATTCTGATTGTAGAAATCTGGAACAAGGTGGTGATCAATTTACACAAGCCCCATTTTCACTGGTTAACAAGGAAAATTCCACACAATTTCACACAATTCAAATAATTTTTACAAATTATCTGCAACATCTGTTTTATGTCTACTGTATAACCTTTTCCTTCATATATATTTGGTGTAAATACTTTCACAAATGGACAATACAGTATTTGTTCCTCAGAATGGGTGCGGAGAATATTATCAGCTATAAGTCTCTGTATATATATTCTAATCTCTACAAGAGGCATCTTAGTAGTGCCTAAGATGGCACCTAGTGGGTTTGGAAGAGCCTAAGCTCTTAAGTGGCAGCAGATGCTTGTGTGATAGCACACTCAATAGAAGTGAATCAGTGTTTCGTGCTCATCCTTCTGTGCCAGCTAAAGGTGGCATCAGGGCTCGGAAAAAACAAGTTCTAATCTTTAAAGTCAGATGGACTGTGTGCCAGGCTGCTCATCTTTGATAGGTGGTCATGGGTGGTCATGTGCAGTACAGAGGATATTATTGTATATTAAAAGACTTACCCAGTCATTCTCCAAAATTAAATCCAATTAAAAATGCATTTTATGTGTTATAATGTTTTTGGAAAGCCCTAGAATAATCTAGACCTCAAACAAAGGTGCAACAAAACCTCTCTAAATGATGGTTTTGTGATTTCAATGAACACACATTTCATGCAATTATTTCCTTATTTATCAAGGAATATGAAACCAAACACCGATCTTAAGCTTCTGAAATATACTGATACAGTATACAGTACATATATACTGTAAATGTGTTTTTTATTGGTTACTAATTTCTCATAAAAAATATAGCTCTCTACAGTAATTAAGAAATATTACTGGACTAATGAGAACTCACTACATTATTTTTAATATTAAAGATTCTTAAACATATGAAACCTTTTAATAATTTTTACTTACAGTTGTTGCTCTTTTCTTATGCAATTAACAACAGTAGGAGATATGATTTCTATAATTTCACCACCATCCTCTACACTAAAAGATCAATTTGTCATTCAGCGTAAATGATAGCAAAACAGTGAAATCAGAGTGGAGCCTTCATTGGTATGGTAAAGGATGGGCTGGAAGTCATGATGAAGCAAAAGAACTGTGTGGTATATGCAGGATAAAGTCACCCCTTCCATTTATGTCCCATATTTTTCATTTCAAATAAACCACAATGGGTAGCACAGTGCCCCAGTGGTTGGCATTTCTGTCTTGCAGTACTGGGCCCCTGGATTCAACTCCGGACCAGATGCTATCTACGAGGAGTGTGTTTTTGTCCCTGTGTTCATGTGGGTTTTCTCTGGGTACTCCAGTTTTCTCCCACACTGGGAGGTTAAGTGGCCCTGGTGTGAGTGTGTGTGCCTTGTGATGCTCTGGCATCCCATCCAGAGTGTATCCTGCCTTCTGCCCAATGCTTCCTGGGATAGGAACACCCCTGAATAGGATGAAGTGATCAGAAAATTGGGTGAATGGACCAACCTAGATGAGATTTTTTTAATTTTTCCTTTGCAATTTTTGTTGATGTGTAACTTACTACCCCCTAAATTTGGATTTTTTTGAATCTTTGATAAAAAAACATAAATACTGTAAATCATTTGTGATTTAACAAAATAGGACATCATTGAAAGGGAGTGAATATTTTGCAAGGCACTGTAGAATAAGTCATATATCCTGAAAATATAATATGGAATATCAGAAACAATACAAGGCAGAGAAATTGCAAGGATAAATAATAAAATCTAAAGGTCTGGAAAAGCATACTCAAGATAATAATGTGATTAATAGCAGAATCTACTGTATCACTACTGAATTTTTTATTTGTGATTCTGATGTGTGTTTCTGTAAAAAAAATCAGTATAAAAACAATTATATACCTGTACAGATAGGCAATTGTCATTTAAGAAAATTGTTTGATGAGCAATTTTATAGATTCTTAATATGAAGAGAGTTTTGCAGTATTATATATTGATATAAAGAATGCATTTTGCATTCATGCTTGACTGAGGTCCAAGGGTACTCTCTATAGTTTTCAACATTAATTGCTGTTCTCTTATAATTGAAATAGAATTGCTACAGGATGTCATTGCCCCAGGTACATTTTAAAGTTAAATATAAAGGACACAGCCTTAGTGAATGATAAACAAAGAGTCTGCACTCTGTCCCCACTAAAACTGTTCCAGTGAATTTGGTGGAGACTTTCAAGGGGTTTTAGTTTGGTTATTTAAGAAAATGAGTTTCTCAGTAAAACTCTTCTGTCCTCTTTTGTCCAAATAAAGAACCTAAGATATGCTTTAGACTGTGCAGTATATTGTTTAATGAACAACAAGTTGTGTCTGAGAGTCTAAGTTACTGATGTTGGTACTCTTCACATAGGCTAATATACAGTAGCTCTGTGATTTGGACCGGGGACATGGGACATGTCTGCCCTGCAGTCTCCTGCCATAATCTGTTTCTTTCATCTTATTAAGTTAGCCCCTTAATATTGATTCATGGTGGTGGTGATGGACTTGCAGTAGACAATATATTTTCAGAGGCCACAAAGCAGATTAGCTACCCCCCAGTAAATCAATTAAAAGGCACAGTTTTGTTCATTTTGCACCAGAATTCAAAGTGAGAACCATAAATATTTCTGGATGGGGAGAAGAGACAATCAATCAAAGAATTAATCCAATCCTGTTATTTATAAAGTTCCCACTGAAGGGCTTCCTTGCCGTGAGGGGCGTATGCCAGTCCATATGCTGGGAAAATGAAAGAAGAATAATGGAATCCGTCAATTTCATTGCATGCTTTACAACACAGAAAACACAAATCCCATGAGTTATAAAAAAAACAAATCAACCAAAAATTGAATTCTGTCAAGTTTTAAAAGAAGAGCAAAAGTCATTGATTATTACAGTAAAGCTGATGAGAAAGGAGGCCTTTGGTTCTACGATTAATTGTGACCTGCCAATTAGAGTAATGTACAGTATTCCATCCACAGAGTACAGTGCAACGTTCATTATAAAATTAACAAAAAGGATGTACAATTATTAATCAATTGAAAAATACAACAACAAATTATAATTACAAGAAAGCATTCCTTTTCATTAAAAATGCCTTTTTATGGCATTAATGAGCTCACATCTAAAAGTAAATTAATGCAAAATTGAAGGGCTGTAAAATGAAGAAAGAATCCAGTTAGTATAATGTGCCCGTTTACTGCTCATAAAGAGAGAATGCTGAAAGTATTTCTAGATACAGTGGATGACAGATGTGTTAGATCTAAACCAAAAAATGAAAATGTATTTTTTTCAATAAGTGTGGTTTTGACAGCATAAGCAACAGGTGTTATTTGTCATTCCAAATGTATAATCTTATCCTCTGAGTCAATTTTATTTTTAAATCATAACGAGCTTTTAGACTTCACTTATAAGAGAGATATTTTGGATCAAGGGTTAGGGTTGCAATAAACATTATACTTTGTATTTTTTAAGTATAATGGTTATGTTAGAATTTTTTATTAAGAGATTGTGCGACTGTGAGGTCCAAGGTGATGAGAAATTAAACTTTAACTTGAGTGTTATCTAGACCCCACCTAAACTCTGGCTTAATACTACTGTATATACAGTATACTGTGTACTCTTAAAAAACGGACAGAAGTACACATGGTAGAATATAAATGTAGATGATTTCATGAATGTAGTCCAGACTAAATCAGCGGTGTTATTTTGTTGCATCTAAAACTTTAATAGAAAACTAACCTTAACCTTAGCACAGCTTTAATAGTGCCTTATATTCAAAAGGTTCTAAACATTTCATTTCACTTAACAATACTATTCAGTTGATAATTAACATCATTAACAGTTCAGGTTTTACCCACTGTTATTAGTCCGAGGACTGCAGATATGAGATTTTACAACTACTGAACGTTATTATTTTATAAAGGTAATGAATCTTTCCCAGTCAACACATGAATTGAAATTAAATCATAAATGAAATTAAATATAGAATAGATCTTGGACATTGTTTGAATGGTATTACTGTTATTATTTATAAAATTTATAACATCAGAAAGGCTTTTATTTTAATTATTAACTGTGTCTGTTACATTTTCTAATGACCATGTACTGTATCTTCTGCTGCACCTCTAAACACTTGTTTTGTGTTACAGTATCTGCTTATTTTGTAATTTTTTATCCTTTAACTGTTTTCTTTTGTTTTATCTATTTTTGGCACCTGTGTTGTCCTACTTGAGACACTGCTTTTAAAGGCACTACTGTATATAAAATATAAAATAAAACATTTATTATTAATATATTTCTATTATTAATTTATTGTAAATATTTAGCATACACAGTATGTGAATTATTGTTTATTTATTCTAAAATAGTATTAAAAGTATAATAAGGCTTGGAGTATAATAAGAATGTAGAATCAGTGTTACGACCAAGGCGTCCCGATCAAGACGTAGGAGGAGACTTTGATAATCACCCAACCTACTACTTCGCTCTTTTCCTGACACACCCTCTCCTCCCAATTTATTTACTGTAAGTACCAATTACGTGTTCTTCCATGCTCAGCATTGCGTTTACCTTTCGAGCTTCACATATCCTTGGCCTTTCATCCTGATTATTTCCTCGGTTTTGGACTCCTTCGTGTTTTGGACTTAGCTTCTTGGATTGCGGTTTTAATTGGCTTTAGGACTCTGTCTCGGTTGAAGGACTTCTGGTTTCTGTCTTTGACTACCTCTTTTGTTAATGAATCTATGAAGTAAGTAACTCTCCGGTTAACGCCCCGCCTCCTGAACCCACATAGGATCCTACCCTTCTTCAGTTTAGCAAGGCTCACTGTAACAATCAGGGCATTTAAACATTTAGTTTAGTAAAAGTAATGTTAGTGAACATACAGGTATTAACTAAGTATTAACTTTGAGGTCCATTTGTCCAGTTAATCATATTATATAATAACAGTGCACAATTCAATTAGGGCGGTGCAGTGGCTCTGTGGCTGAGGATCTGTGCCTGTGACTGGAAGGTTGCCAGTTTAAACCAGCAGAGGAATCCTACTCTGTTGGGCCCCTGAGCAAGGCCCTTAACCCCAGCTGCTCCAGGGGCGCCGTATAAATGGCTGACCTTGCGCTCTGACGCCAAACTTCTCTCCCTGTCTATCTGCCCCATGGATAGCAAGTTGGTGTGTGTGAAAAGACAGATTCCTAATACAACAAAATTGTATATGGCCAATAAAGTGATCTTATTTTTAATTAATTTACAGTATTAGTGTCCACATGAAAATATCTTACATATAAATGTCCATTATTGGTCAGAGATTCACCATTAGTAAAAATTAAAAACACTAACATTGGATATTCTGACACCTTGATGGATTTGAATTAGACAATAAATGTGTACACTGTATTAATTGTAAATTTGTTGCACAATATCAGTTTGACATTCCATTCCATTTGCTCTTAGGCTAGGCCATGTGAAATAATGACTCAGGATTCAATTCCTAATTTACTCTATTTGTTCTCTACAAAATTTTGTCACTCCAGTTAATATAAGAAACTGAATAAAAGAAAACATGAAACAGTTAAAAGACCAGAAAAAAAAGGAAAGGACTTGCTTCATGTGCAATGCAGTACCAATCACAATTATTGAATCTATCCCAGTTTTTTCTAACTGCATTACATGTTTGTTGCAGGTGTTATACTTGAGGTAGCTTATGTATAAGTCATCAATGCTTAAAGAAATAAAATTATTCACTTATTTACTGAGAAAAATAGGGTGTCAATTGGAGCAAGATCCAGAAGTAGTTGTGCACCTCTGACCGCTGATTTATCTTGAGTGAGTCGGGTGAGTGATTCATTTTCAGTGTTCAAAATGGTTGGCATCATTTAATTTTTATATCTACCTGCAGGAAACTGGGAACTGTTGCAGATAGGAGGACAGGATAATAAAGAATGGCTGTGCTCTTTTTATACTTAAAATACACCCACAACAACATGGCCATTTATCATCGTCACATATAAAGCTGGTTGTATTACCAAAACAGAACTTTCTTGATCTCTATTTTTTTTACTGTCGCCTGCAGTCATCTTTGAATCCTGAAAGGGCATCTTTGAGAATAAAAGTAAATACCACCATCCACAATAATAGATACTTGAGCAAGCTGAAGATTCAAATGCCAAAAGGATGACAGTTCTGGCAGAATTGGCTGTCAAATGGTAAACAAATGACAGCCAGATTTAAGGGAGCGATCCATGCTGAGCACAGGCTCTAGCAAAAGAACAGGGTTTTGTATAGTTCACTGTCATGTCACAATGCTTTTAAAATGCTCAGCTCCTTGGAAAACATTACCTACATACAGTACCAAATTTTAAAATGGATCAGTTGTGTATATTTATATTGGTTTCCACACTATGTTTTCCTTTTAAAAAAAAATAGAGACAGACCAATGACCATAGGACATGGTATGCTTTCTTTAACACCAACCCATTCTTTAATTTTTTTCCATTGTACAGTATTTACTTTCAGAAACATTTTTAATGCAAAATTCTAAGATTGGATTCAGATTTCAATCATGTCTGCACATTTAGCTCGGAAATGGTTAAGGTGTCAGCTCTGACGTGTCAGCATAGGTGCTTGAACTTGCGAGCTTGTTGATTTCAGTTGCAGCAGAACTCATTCAGGTCCCTGGGACACTGTGCAAGGTAACATCTGTGTTCATCCACTTTCTTCCTGAAGAAGGATCTGGGCACTCAGAGAAGAGGAACATGGCAGGACCGATTGGTCCCAGGGCATCCAGGAGCCTCCAGGAAAGTCATTGATTAGTAGTATAAACAAACAGTGTACAAGCAACACTGTAGGTTTTCTCATGTGGCAGGCTGCTTAACTGCAGATCTGGGGGCAGAAAACTAATGAATCTTCAATACTGGTGGGGCGTAAAACAATACTTGCATTCTTGTATTATATCTCAGTGCTACTATCGGAAGAAATAACATTTAAGAACTTCAATCTGCTGCTTTAGTAGGAATTGACTTTACCGAAAAAACCAAAAACTGCCACGGAAGCCGGGGGCCAGCCATGGAGAGAGACCGGCGAGATGGGAGGACCCTATGCGTAGCGGCAGGAACGGAGCAAACATGGGGGTTTGGTCTGGGCTCAAGGTATCGGGCGGAGTCGGGGACGAGACATGAGCCCTCAGGTAGCGGACGTGGGGGGACCTGGTGAGGCGAGCCTCTTGACAACCGATCCCAGTGCCAAGCGAGGAGGACAGGGAGACCCGGAAATATAAAGCCCCAGACAACAAGACACACCGGAAGTTAAGTAAAACACAGGGAAACAAGAACAGGACAGAGCAGGAGTGCCCTCTAGATGTAGAGGGCATGACAAAAACATGACTGTGGAGGGCAGTGACAGGAATACACATATAAAATTAATGGAACAAGTAATAGGTTTATTCCATGCTGAAAAAAAGAAGAAAGAGAACACAACGTTTCGGCCGTGGAGCCTTCTTCAGGTTCTTCACACCTGAAGAAGGCTCCACGGCCGAAACGTTGTGTTCTCTTTCTTCTTTTTTTCAGCATGGAATAAACCTATTACTTGTTCCTTTGCAGCCTACGCATGCTGACGCAGCTACCCACCCATATAAAATTAATGGGTAGACAGCGCCTTACAAAAGTATTCAGACCTATGCATAGTTTGCATGTTTTGTCACTTTAAAGGTTGCAGTCATGACACTTTAAAGCACAATTGCTACTTGTTATATACACAATCTACTCTACACATTCCAAGAAAGAAGCGCATACTGTAGATAATTAATATGAAAGAAAAAATGGAAATGTCATGATTGCATAAGTATTTAGACCCCGTGCTGTGGCAGACCTTAATTAATTTAGGAGCACAAAATTACCTAATGAGCCAGGCAATTAGTGGAGAGGCCTCAGTCTGTGTGCAAGAACAGTGGTTCTCATGATTTCAGAATAAAAGCGCCTGTCTCTGTGTATCCTTGGCCAGGAAGTGAATTTCAAGCAAAGACTGAACTATGATGACAAAGCAGCTCTCAAAGCAAGTCAGGTATACAGAAATTGAAAAGCACAGATAAGGAGAAGGGTACAAATATCAAATTCTCTGAATATCCCTGGGCACACTTTCAATTCAACAGTCAAGAAATGGAATTGTATCACCCAGATACTGCCTAGATCAGGCCATCCTGCAATCTCAGAAGCTGGGGCGAAGAGGAAACTGGGGGGGGGATAACACTGTGAAACCAATGACAACTGTCGCAGTTCCCCGTAATCAAAAACAAGCCCCTTCCAATTCAAGAAGACGCCGGCATCAGAACTAATCATCCAATCACGCCCCCCCATTCACCACCACTCCTCCCGGATTCAGACTACTGAAGGGCTCTTCACCACTGCCACGGGGCTCAGTATGGGATATCCCAGTAGAACTCCTCGTTTACGTCCTTGTAACGACTCGCTAGTTCTCTCACTCTCGAACCTTTGGCTTCCTGGTCTGCACTTACGTCCGACTACGATTTAAGATTCCACGTTTTGGCTGAGTACACCCGGCTCTCTCAATCCCCACTCCCTGCTCTCTGACCTGCTACCACATAGGTATTCATTTTCTAAGCTCTATATCCAAGACAGAGTCACAGGGGAGCTGGAGCCTAACCCGGCAAGCATCTGGTGCATGGTAGGGCGCACCCTGGCAAGATGCCAGTCCATTGTGGGGAATACACACACACAAACACTCACACTTTTAACAGGACCAGTTTTCCCAGAAAACCAATTAACCTACCAGCATGTCCCTGGACAGTGGCAGGAAACAGGAAACCCACGTAAACTTGGGGAGTGCTGTACACACAACCTTCATGGCACTAACTGTACACAGTTGTATAGGAAGGGAGAGAAGGATATTATTCATAGCTCCTTAACTGGAATATTTAAACTCTCACTTAAGATGGGAGTCTTATGACACCTATTCATAAAAAGACGGTTTTATGTCTATTCCTGTTAAAGATATGGTAATGAAAGAACTAATCTAAAAGAATATTATCAAGCATGTTTTATGAACAATTGCATTTTAAAGACAAAAAAAGGAAGGTTGTATTCGCTTTCTAAAGAAAAGTTCTTTACTTAAGATGTACAGGCCAGAAACTCTATCTGGCAAGTGCAAACAATGTGGCACTATGGAGATATAGTTTAGGTCTGTTGTACTTTCTCATCTGTATCAACAAATTATAATATTTGTTTATAATTTATAATTGTATACTGTGTATGCAGTGTACATGTTAAAATCAGGGGAAAGAAAGGGGAATTGCAAATATTATTAGTTTCTAGATAATAAAAAAGAAAAATAGGGAGAGGACAGATAGTGGTAAAGGCAATTGAACACTGGCAAGTGAAAATATATCCTTACAGAAGTAGAACTAGTGCACAACACATGGGTCATTTCCATCTGAAAGAAGCTACTGTATATAATGTATGAAAGAGGTTTGGGTCTTCATATACAGCATAGATATTTCTATATTAAAAAATAGAAATATATATAGCGCACAAACTGAATGATTGTACTGTATTTTTAGCACAAAATGTGGAAATTAAATGAAGGGACTTTATTTGAGTGTCAATAATCTTCCCATCCAGGTGGTGAAGGTTTAAACTTAGTTTAAAGTGAGTGAAACATCTACAGTACATGGCATTTTAGGTTAATTTTTTCAGCCAATGAATACGATTAACAAAATAACTTGCTCTCATTTGCAAACTTTCTGATGTTGTTAATTGACAAATTGTACCAAAGGGTAAAGAAAAGACAACAAAATACAATTTCTTGTGTTAAAACATTGCACACAAAAAAGAAACCTCAAAGGCAAAAAAGATTTCCTGCAATAGCAAGCAAAGACCTGGATAACATAATGAGTTAGAGTTGTTTCTTCTACAGCAGTCTGTGGTTTGTGAAAATAATGTACACGACTGTATTACTGAAACAAAACACCCCTTTAATCTTCACTTGTTTTTGTGATAATGCTTCAACAGAGTAATAAAGGTATTACTGCTTTGTTTTTCTGTGATTTAAAAAGAAAATCTGCTGAAAGGAACGCTTTGCTAGTAGCTATTGTATTTAACACTTCACTGATATACCCTGTATGACTTTAGGATGAAGTGTTCATAAAAGTCTGACTTGTGTTTGAATAAGACATCAAAATGTTAGGGGCATGGTATGTGTTGAAAATCTATCAGATTTTATTGATAGCAAAGGTACTGCAGACGTAATTACAATGTTCAGGTGTGTAATTTGAATGAATGGATAAACAACATGATTACTATATGAGGTTTGTTTTCCAAAAGACTGTTCAAAGACAAATTGGCCTGTCAGGGATTTATATTGGATTCAGTTCCATTGCAGATAGGTTGTAATTGCAGATGGAGAGCACAGTACAGTGTATCCAAGGTGAATTGTCCACAACTTTTGATTACATTGCTCTTGGAAAAAAAAGTCAAGATGCACAAGGGCTAGGTGTCATGGAGTTTGCATCACTGTTTACAGAGATACAGCCTTGTTAGAATTCCTTATTTCTCTGGATAGCATGCCCCGTCCTATTGAAATTTTAATTGCTTTATATTTCTTTTTCATAATTCCCGTTCGGCCACTAAACTACTACTGTACAGTACATACCGTAGTAGGTGTTGTATAAAAAATATATAAATGAAAATCTGGAAAAACGATTGAAGTGTGCAAGTCATTGTATTCTCTAGTCTAGTCTAGTATTCTCTTGTATTCTGTAGTCTAAATGCTACATTAAACAATTTACAGTTGGTACAGCAATGTGAATTGTGGGGATTGGGGTAGGGAGCATTAATACACTATATCAGTGCCTTGTTATTTTAAATTGATTCATTTACAGCAGGGATGTCAGACTAAATTTCTATTTATTGTCTTCTGATTTTTGTTCCATCCAAGGTCTCGGTTACATAGTTGGTCTAATTATTTAATTAACTGGATAATTGCAATATTTCAAGCTAGACTTTGAGGTTTTTTATAAGTAACTTTATCTTTAATGAAATAAATGTTTTGAATAGTTAAGTGTAAGAAAGAAATATTCTTTACACGTCTAAAAATAATTAGATTAATGATTGAATTAAATGCTAAGATTGCAACAAAACTCAAAAGACACTAGGCCCTCCAGGAGTTTAGTTTGATATCCTTAGTAAAAATGGAATTTGAATTTTAAACAGTAATCATTTTAAAAATTATTGGGAAATTAAATAAATGTTTCATAAAGTAACGAAATTACTTTCTCATTGCAGTTAACCTGTGGCATTTAAAACACTTTATTTGCAAAGTTTTATAACAAGTGCAATACTACCATCCATCACAGGGCAAACACACTAACGAGGGCCAGTTTCCTTAGTAGCTAATTAACCTACCTGTATGTCTTTGGACTGTGGGAGGAAACTGGAGCACCAGGAGGAAACCCAGGAAAACACAGAGAGAATATACTGTACAAACTCCAAGCTGATTACACTCCAGGTCCTGAATTAAACCCAGGGCCCCAGCACTGTGAGGCAGCAATGCTGACCACTGTTCCCTTCTCGCAACAGTGATATTGTTATTTTTATGTTGAACAAGCTGCTAAAACATAATTGAAATAATATCTCACGGTGTGTCTTACATGCTTTATCAGATTTAGTAATCGGTATCCTAACATATTCTAACAAAAGCTATAGGTGCAACGAAACAAGTTCTCTTGTCTACCCCTCTCAGCACAGAGAAGCTGCCAAGGACAAACTCAGCCCAGCTCTGTTTGCTAGCACGAAGTTCAACTCATCAAGGACATGTGGAAATGGATTCTTTGAGTAAAACTTCATTTTCACATTATGACTTTCGAGAGTTGAACTATTATTCCAAACGCATGTTTGATGCTCAGTTCAAGATAGTAAATGCACATTCACTTGTGTCCGAGAATATAAATATGATTAAGTTATATTATTATAGAACCTAAGAACTAGACTGTAACACATTATAGACGATGCATTTTTTAACATTGAAGTTATTAACTAGGATCTTTGTAATCCCTCAGTGATTGACCAGCATTCCCTGTTCATAGCAGTTTCACAGATGCATTCTATTTTTTATAGATGTTTTGGTTATATCAATAAATTGTGGATTTAGAATCCATGTGTGAGACTGTAAATTATTATGTTTGATTGGTTCCTAAAAGTTGTCAAGTACTCTTGTTATTTACTGTTACAATTTCTGATTGTTACAGCAAATTAAAACCCCCATCTCCTACAAGTGTCACATTCCTTTCTCACAACACGGCTGTTTTTATACTAATAACAGCATTTATTGTTCTGCAGGTTGGGCTTACAGGACAACTGACCAGTGAGGACCCAGGACTTTAATCAATGTATTATCATGCTACATCCAAGCACTACAAAGGGAACTCTGTAGAAATAAGACACTCTGCCCCAGACAATCAAACTGTACATATAATATAGTTTGTGGATAGGATCAAGTCACTGGTGTCGCCAATTTGAATTCAGACTAAAGGCTTGGGGAATGTGTTGGTGCGTGGAACAAGTTGTTTTCAGTGCTGTTTCTGAATTAATGACAGGTGTGCAACTAATGCAAATTTGTGGAATGTCATCCAGTGCAAGGATGTCGTGATGTAGATTTACATTGTGCACATTCCAAACATATACAAACAGCATATTAATGATAACTGCAATGAGTGCCCAGGCTCTTGGGATGATGAATGCTGGATTGTGTAATGTTTTATCCAGTGTTTCTGCGTTTATCCAGGTAGAACAACTGCAGATTAAAAAAAAAATCTTCATCCCACTATTCCGTATTTCACCAAAGCAAAACAGGACCAGGACATTTGCTTTGAACACTTTTGCAACTGCTTTCAGTTTATCACAGCTAAAACAATTGCCAGATAATGCCAGTGTAGTCCAAAGATTTCTGTCAGCCTGTGGTTAATGGTGCAATGATAGTTATTAGGACTAAATCCTTAGTTGTCCATATTGACATGCATGGCAATGTTGGGTATCAGATGGAGGTTACATTGGTCATCGAGCAAGTAAAGATATACATTTCTCTCATGAATTGAGGTTTAATCTGTGTCTTACTGATGGCTAACTCTGTGTCTATCCGTGCTTAGAGATTTGTTGTTTATCAAAGTCGATTTGGTGGAGAAGGAATGATGGAATATAGTGCAATTAGAACGTGTTATGATACAGGGCAATCTCAGGGCACAAAACTACACTGACATCTTGTGATCAGTCATCCTTCCATCGTTATTGCATTGTAAAGGACAACGGCAGCTTATTTTCCCACATGGCAATACAGCCTGAATTACTGTATAAACATGTACAGTAGGTATTCTTTCATGCACAGAATGTTCAGTGTGGCTTTAAAGCTGCCCAGTATGAATCCAAAGAAAAACTGGTGGGATGAGTTGGGTCATCTTGTTCAAGAGCAAGATCTCCAACCCCAGACTGTAACAGCAATGTGGCTGGTGTGGCAGTATTATTGGACAACTCGCCCACAAACTTTAGGAGTCAGGGAGTTAGCAATGTGTCAGGACAAAGCCTTGATTCGAGACTTGACTTCCCTGCTTATGCTCATGACATCTGTATTGTCATAGGCAATCCATACCAATGTGGACTAGTTTCCTGTATTTCTGGACAGGAATAAACTGAGCAGAACAATATATTTTATAATAGAATATATTCATATTTTTAGTATGAAAGTTTATGGATTCATAAAATTATTTCACTTATTGAATAGTGTTTTCATTGCTTCTCAGCATACTTAGCCTCTGTCAGGTTTAGTCCATTCATTTCTTACCAAAGGTTCTACTTCTTGGTAAGGGTAACCTGGAGCTTATCCTGGAAACAAAGGGTGCAAGGTGGGACTACACCTATCAAAGGGCATGCATATGCACAAGGACAATCTAGAGACATCAGTTAACTTTAGAAATGGGTGGAGAATGGAGCTCCATGCAAACATGCAAACCCCACAGATACCTCAGTCTGGAATCAAAACCAGGCCCTACAGGTGAGGTAGCAGTGCTCATCACCAACCCACCATTCTGCCAATCAGCTTCACTATTACACAGAAAAATTTACCGAATATATTCTGATTCTCACCTATGTTTCTTTGCAAGGTTTCTCTGATTTGAGTCAAAACACTTTATTATGCATTCAGACATACAGTAGTTAAAAGTCTGGGTTCATTAAAGTGAAGTCAGGGATGTGTGTAAAATGTTGTAGCCAGGATCCATAAGAGTATGAACCTGCAAGGAGAACAGATACAGCGACTGTTAAGATAGGATGCTCTGTATGAATTTGCTGACAGACATTGTTTGAGGACTTCTTAAGCACTTGATATGGCATTCTTACTTAAAAGATCATGAGACACGGAGGGTACCTGAGAAGACTGAGGACATCAGGGGAATTATGTCAGTTGTGAATCTTCAGTAGAAAGAGTCCAAAAACATAAACACATCTGTGTTAATATAAAGATCTTATGGTAATTACACTTTACATAATTCATACAGTACTCCTGTGCTCATGCATAAAGAGTGCTGGGTAATCATAAATTCTACAACTCATACCACTATCCACTTTGTCCTCAACAGCCAAGACATTTGCAGAAAATCAGTAACATTTTAATGGAAATATTATATTTCAAAAGATTGTTCTCTCAGTCGTTCTGAAACAGTTTTATTCAAGTACATCACCATGGGGGGAAAATGACCAGTTAAACCTCTTTCAGTCTTTTTAAATTGGTAATATTCACTGAGGTATTAATTTGCTGTGACTAGAAATAGAAGGAACGATAAAGCTGTAGTAATCACACCAGTGAAGAATTAGACTAAGAACACTTAACTTACCCTTTTCATGACAAAAGTATTCTTTATGACAGGACTACAGATAAAAGATAGAGTGAGGACCACAGTACTTCTCATAATGAAATAGTCTTTAGAAATAAAAGGATGTGAAAATATTTCTTATGTACAGTAGTTCAATGCTGCACCAGTATAAAAGCTCCTCCCTGAATGAATAGGCGGCCATTATTATTCATTGTACAGTATGTCCCTGTCCTTTTCTTTTTTTTAGCTTCAGTATACTGTATACTATATACTGTACAACTGCATTATAGTTTGCACTTATTATAGCTTATTAAATTTATGTTATTAAATAATGTAATAACATATGTTATTTGCTACCAGAATGTCAGTGCTAGCACTTCTCCTTCTGTGACTACTAACTGTAGGCTTCCTTAAGGAACTTCAGACCCTTTTAATAAACTTACAATTTTTTAGACCAGATTATTTTCAGAGGTTGCTTTATCATTCGAAGAAACAGAACCTGCTGCTTCGCCATGGAAGTTGTTCTTTCTACAATGATTGTGCAAGTTTGTGTTTGTCAGGCTGAAGTATTGGGGACGTCACCTTGCTGTCAGAAATGCAAGGGTATTTGGAACTCAAATTATAGTGTCCAGAATGATTATGAACATGGTATGAATGCTAAGAAACAGCTGAAAAGTCCTTGCTCTTTTATTTAGGAGTTTTTGCCTTTTTGACAAGGTCATTCTTCTCTGCCATAACAATGCTGCTTTACAATTCAGCTGTCTGAAGCTTGGAATTATTTGCCAGTTTCTTTCTAGATGTGTAGACAGGTATGACTAGTCAAAGCTTTCACGCATGGGGAAACAGTGGCACAAACACACTCATTGCATTTGCTACACATTTTCTATCCATGTAGTTTTTCCTAAAAATACTAACAAAATATCTTATCATTAAAGTTTTTAAACATTCCTTGCACTGACTGTATACAAAGCTGCTACAACAAGATTTAAAATGAGTCATTATACTAATAATAATGTCGCCCTTCTTTAGTCGTGTGTGTTTATGTATTAAATATAGCAGGATGAACAAAATTTGTGACTCAATGTATTAAAAGCTTAAAGTTTTCACACTGCTAGCAGAATGCTTTGTAGAAAAAGAAAAGACAAAAAGTGCTGACACAGCACTGTTAACTGTGCTAAACATTCCTGTGTAATGACTTATAAACCTGAATATTTTAGTAGTCTAGTGCAGCAAGCCTGCTGTAGGGTTGCTATGATTAGGCAGCTATTGCCCAGGCTTGATAGCTTGATTTCCTTTTTTTATCTGCCTTTCTTTACCATCCCTGTCGTTTTTATTATTTTTCGATTCATTTTGCAGTCAAGAGAGACTGCCTCTCTTGCATTTTTTAAAGTATTAAGTGATGAGTTGAGATGATATGTTTTCATGGATATAAATTTAATATTTTCTTACAGTATATCTGCAGAGTAAGATACAACACCATATACTACCAGAATCTATCATCCATATCCAGCCATCTGAGCTTAGCCAAGAGATTATTGTTATATAAATTCTCAATGCCTTTGAAAATAGGGTTCTAGATGATGTAGCTTTTATCTTGTTTTGTTTAGGCAGTATAGGGCTGGACAGGCAGTGCCTCTAAGCCCAAAGATCTTGAAAGAAGTCTTAAGGCTAGAGAGTTTGTAGCTTTGTATTTTATTGTACATTCTTTGATGTTTTCTGCTTACTTCAGATTGGTTTTGTTCTCAACTGAAAGTTTAAAAGAAATCTAAAGGCAAAAAGTATTATTTTATGAAACAAGCCTTGTTTTTTTTTTCATTTCATAGTTGATACTGTATACAAAAAGCAGCAGTGCAGAAGCCAAAGAAACAGTGCAGTGATTCACAAGTGTAATATGACCAGTGGATTCGGTATCTGTTTGATAGAGTGAAGAGGGCAAGGATAAAGGGATTTAAAGAAGGATCTGCTTAAGATGCAAGCATACTAATGTGAATCTGTTTGACAGACATGTATTGAAACAACACCGATATTGAAATTGTATGGTTCATGATTAGTGGATGATTCACGTTTGAGTGAAAAATTAACAGTTGTTGTTGAGTCGTTCCATTATTTTGCCTGTTCCAATCACATCCTATAACAGCAGAGTGGGAAGTACTTTGGCTCCTGCCTGTAACGAAATGGTGAGATAGAGGATGTGTTGGAAATAAGTGGTAAGGTTGAATAGCTTGTAGAGGGGTCATACATCAACGTCAGAAACTGCACGTGGGAGGCAATACTGTATACAGAAATGTAGTCCTTTCATGGTTAAAATGCTATCATTCTGCAAAAGAAAACAAGATAACAAAATAACTAGCTCAATCAAATTGCATTAAACCTCACCTCTAGTTTCATTGTATCCATTTATTATTACAATAGCTGTTGAAATGTAGAAACAGATATATAAAAGTTACGTTTCTGTTGTAAACTGTATAAGTTATTTCAGGCTCCATCTTGTGGCGTGATTAGAAAACGAGTGTAAAGTCATGAATCAACATTAATGATCAAAATAATTATTTTTTATACATTTTTATGTTTTCTAAATTTAAATACAGTATATGATTTTCTTATGTCATGTTACCACAAGAGGTTGCTAGGAGTAAAGTTCTTGTGAAAATTTGGCATCTTCAATGTTATACAGATCCATTCTACAGTATATACTGTAAGTGTAAGTAATTATTACTATTATTGTATTCATTATATACAGTAACTACAGTATGTCTTACATTACAGTGTGTGCAATTTCCAATGGAATGGAAATTTCATTGGCGTACAGTGTCTTTCGTTTTTCATTGTTTACAGAAGGAAAAATGGATTCCAAGTTGAAAACAACAAAAAAGAATTGTAACAGATTTGCATCTTTGCGTCTTTGGCAGTTTCAAAAGAAAGGATTAACTTGAGATCTAAAATGGCTAGATACTGTAGAAATTTACAACCAAAAATATCTTTTAAATTTAAATTTAAAAGTTTAAACGATCAGACCTGTTCGAATGTCCAACTGGCAGGTTTTCTGTTTGGAATAGAAATGAAATGCTCTGGAATTGCAATTATAATTTATCATAATTTTAAGGGGATTTTTTTTGAGTGATAGTGAGTGCTGATAGGGATGGAATATGCAGTGAGTTTTGTACAAAGATAATATTTCTCACAGAGACATTTAACCTATACTCTTTGTCACTAAGTTAAAAATAAATACAAAACTGCAAAACAAAGTCTCTTGAAAATACTTTTTTCACACTTGGTTATTGAAAGTCTATAAACTGCTCTTGATGTAGAGACTTTATTTGGTGCTAAAGCAAGAAAAAAAATCTTTATTCATGAACGAGTTGACATTTGAATCATCATGAGTAAAGACAAAAAATGCACTGAAATTCAATATACTGTACACAAAGACCACAAAGTCAGGACTTCATCTGCTATGTATACCCATAATGTATGCATCATTAAATTGCATTGGATAAATAGTAAAATACATCTGTAGTACTATCCAAGCATTTTTCTTTTCTTGAAAACTTCAAAGGTCATCATGATGGTCATACTGTAAAAATGGCATTTTACAGTATACTACGTACAGTGCCTTCCATAAATACTGGGACAATGAAGTAAAATTTGCTATTTTTGCTGAATATTCAAGCAATTCAGTTGTGAGATGAAATGATAAATATGAGGCAAAAATACTGAATGCCACTTTTTATTTCTGGGTATTTCTGTGTCTCTGTGTTTATGGTGTTTTAGGATAAAAGCAAGTTTTGTGTTCTTTCCACCCAAATCAGGTGAGCATACAGTACGTATTGGGACAAATTATCTTAAGATAGTATAAACCTTAGAATATAATTACAAATTCTTTTGCATGCAATACCTGCATCAAACATGTGGCCCACTGACATTACCAAACTCTTGTTTTGTTCTTTTAAGATGCTTTGCAAAAACCACCTACAGGTATATTGTTTTTCTTATTTTTCCAGTTAATTTTTTAATCAGTTCTGCATTTACTTCTTGCAAGGATTTTAATTACAATAATTAATGATTGTAAGCAAGATAAGATATCAGAATAGAGAATGAATGCAAGGAAATGTTACCTGTGTACATGATTTTACCTTTAGCATAATTGTGAAAAGCAAAGGTACAGTAGCTGTGGCAGCATGCATAGGCTGCAAAGGAACAGGTTATACTATTCCTTTACCTGTTTCTTTACTGTATACAGTAGTTAGGAAGGAAATAAGCACCCAGTAAATACTCACAGAAAGGATGTGATATTCAGAGGTGTTAGTTCTCAATATCCTCCACAGAGGTAATGTGTTACACCCCCACAGAGGCAATTTAATGCAAAGTAGATCTGAGGTTGTACATGAGGGGGTGGCAAAATTCAAATACTGTATCCAATATTACAGGCCAATTTTGCTCCAAAAGCCAGGAAAGCCTGAGCTGGCAACACTTCACATGCTGACAACCCTGTGCAGTTTTAAGGGAATCCCTTCATTTCTGTGGAATGTGTCTCTCCTTCTGGCAGAATGCAGGGAGGAGTGTCACCGTGCAGCTGATTCTGAACTGGGTACTGCCCTGGATGGTAATATGGATCTGTTCAGCCAGCCAAGCCTCTCAGCGGTGGAAGCTGATAATCTGGGTTCTTCAAAGAGAGGGCTGTATGAGATCTTTGGATCAATTAGCTAGGAGCAGCTGGAAGAGCTACAGTGCCCACAAAAACTTTGGGATGCCAAGAGTGCAAAAGTCAGTATTTGGTTGTACATCCCTTTGAGGCAGTAACTGCCTTTCTTCTTTATTGGTGATGACTGCAGCAGAATGAATTGTGAAGTTTATAGAACAATTGTGTCTGCTTATATACAGTATACATGTAGAAGAAAATACTTCTATACTCATAGGAATGTGTTTCAACATGTAGTATAACCATGCCGTAACGTAAATCACCAGAGTGGATTATTGATGTGTGAGATACAAAGTGGAGAGTGTACAACTAATAATTTAACATTTTTTTGGAAAATTTACATATTATGATTTGTATGAAGTGTTAATACACTTTTTAATTTATATTTATGTTGGAGGTCTTTCTGCTGTTGTATCAGTGGAACGTATAGGGACAAAACCAAAAATGAAAATATTTTAAAGCAGGTTCTACATCTTTGCTCTAGTGGAGTCTATAGAACAAAATAAAAAGCTTGTGATCATTTAAATGTTAGGCTGACTGAAGGTGTTCAGCCACTGAGAATGTGTCATGTTTCACTTTCTCCTGCCTCACAATCACTCCAATGGCACAACTATGGTAGTTTCCACTACACTTGTTTGGTCTTGGTAGTTTTCACAGAATCTGTGGCACAATCTACAGTATACAGTACATAGAGGTACAACATTTGCAGTACTCACCTGTTACTGTACATGATATTTCACTGTGATGATACTAAAACAACTCAAATGTTTATTGAATTGGATTGCAAATTTTCAAAACACATCAGAAAATACCAAAGCGATTAGATGTCTGTGTTCCTAAATACTGTATGTTTTTTTTCTAATGATGTTAACTCAATATCAATTATATTGTATTTCTGCTTCCTGCACATACTGCATACAATTCTGTGAAAATTAAAGATTTGAAAGTGTTGTGCAAAAAGAAGAGGATTAGACTGAGTACAAAAAAGACAAGAACAATTTCTCATTCCTTGATTTTTTTAATTCAATCTCAACACAATAAGAATGCAGTTTCAGTTAAGTGATATTGGAAAAAACTTACATTTGGAATGGGAAATAAAGGAATAAGAATGAATAAAAACACACCTTTCCACTAATTATCTGCCTATTCATTATTGTCAAAATGAAATACTGTACATATCAGGCCACCAAATTTTATAAATCATATGTGATCTGCCCTCTGGTGGTTAATATAACTGTTTTGTCTGACAGTAAAACAAGTATGTACCACAAAAACTGTTAATCATAGTTCATTTTCTTTATAAGTTTTCAAAAATAGATATTGATTTTTCATTGTATATAACTTAATTGTTATAACTGTATTTCATACAGTTACATGCAATTGTTATAATTGACAATAATTGTAATTAAAAAGTCAACATTTGTAAATATATATGAAAATGTATCTTAATGTGCTGCTAAATAGGTACAGTAGTATGCAGGGTGTAAATACATTGAATTTGGAACTTATCAGCACATTTCAGAAAGGTATTGTCAGCCCACAAGATTACTTTGACTTAAGGAGTAAAAAAGTACTTTCAGGGCTCAAGAGTATGAGACATTTCATGACACAGAATCAAAAATTGGAAAAAAAGATTATATTTAAATTATTGAAATGTTGCAATGTTTGTTGTGTGATGGACAAAAACAAGTACGAAAATTTAAATTAAAACCGTAAATATACCATTTAATAAAATATGTTGAGAAGTCTTAGGAAGGTAATCTCGTATCCAATGAGAACATCATGTGATTTTTCGTCATGCAGTTATCCTTGTCGATATGAACTAATTGTATCCTTTGTAAATGAATGTATTGAGAACAAAAATCACATTTGATTATGGGTCACATCGTTTAATTGCAGTCAGCAGTTTCTCAGCATTAGTATTTGTCTGATGACTACAATCTGGTGTTTAGGTTTTCCATGATGTACTGTATTTTGTGTTACCAGGTGTTACCAACTGTAGAAAAAGTGATCTGCCAGTCTGACTCTCCAATCAGATGGTCCTGTCACTGGCTGATGAGCTCTAAGTTAATGGGATCTGGTCAATCAGAGGGACCTTGTCTCAGCTGGTAGCACTGCTGAAGTCTTGTAGTTGTGGATGGATGGACCCTGAATGCCCTAGTGATTTCATGTCATGACCTTCCTGCCAGCCACATTAATTCATCACATTCCTTTTCTCTTTCATTTAATGAGAAATGTCATTGTTGCGGTTTGTTTAAATCAGTGAAAATATTTGCACTTCTTTTGCACAAACATTAACTTTGCACATGCATTGCACACAAGGGGGTAGCCAGGAGGACAAAGAAGGAGAAGTGAGAGCTTTTATTTTTCACAGGCAAATCACTTTGTCTCACTATGAAATCAAATAGATTAATCAAACAGCATTGTAGAGTTATTAAATAGAGCTCTGTATATTCGGGACTGTTACAATAGAATGTGATCAAGCTCTTTCTCTGAATAGAAATACGTTCTTACAGTATGTTGTAGGATTTTATGACTTGAAGAGAACATAAAGCTGTGCACTCAGTTGTTTGTACAGTATGTACAATAGTTAATTATTCTCACCTTGTGTACAATTCATGGAGACGTGCTCATTTGATAATGTGTCAGTTGATCTAACTAAGGAAAACAAGCTGGCATTTTTGTTATGTAAAGAAAATTGTTGTAGGTGTTTGCTTGAGATGACCTACTGTACAGTACCTCAAAGAAAATTGAACCCTCTTTCATTTCAATGTTTAACAAATTCACCCGTATATGCATTCATAGCTCAAAACTATTGTTTTGAACAACAAGCCTCAGAAGGAGATAATACTAAATGCATATATTTTCCAGACTTCAGAGCTTTTTGGAGATATGTGACTTCCAAGCATCAGTGTGATGTACTGTATGTGCAGTGAAGTGTACTGGCTATCGACATCCCCTCTCAGTACATTTCACTGCTCTTTGCGTTGCTTTTCAAAGTTATGTCCAGCAATCTTCAGTTGAAATGCAGGAAGGGGAAAAATAATATATTAGTTATATAACATGTCTTGGGTTTACTGTGAAGGCAATGAATAACACCTCGGAAGGGGTCTGCTGGCTCCACAGGGGATGCAGAGTTAGTGCGATTGTAAAAAGTAAGACGTTACATCAGTCAGTCCCGGCTACCTAACCCTCTGCCTAATCAAACAGCTTCTTTGTGGAAATGCAGCCCTGTACAATCATAGACAAGGCCTCAGTCGTTGGCTTCATCTTCAGAGTGCAATGCCACCTGCTGAGTAACAACAACTGTGTGTGTCTGGTGTACCAGTCTCTTCCCAGTTTCATTGATTGGGAGACATAGGAACTCTTGCAAGCCTGTGTAAGCACCATTATCATTAATTGGACTCCTTAACAGGAATACTCTTTGGAGTAGTGATCTGAATTGGCAATACCTCGTTGTAGGTTTGCCTGCCAATGTACAATATTTTGGCTCAAAAAATATAGTTTAAACTATATAATGACTGAAAGACATGATGGCAGCAGTTATTACTGTAGACAGGATTACAGTACAATCACAAACTGAATGAAGAAATGCATTTTCTCCCTTACATATACTTTCAATGCTTTGATGAAACTGGAAATGGATCTAGAGTTAAACTGCTAAAATTAATATATTCTCTCATTTAAAGGGGACATTATTGGAACGGATCAGATTACTTCCAATGAAATCAGATTATTTAATTTCATCTGTAGCTATGCAATATACAGTATAGCACATTTGATCATTTCTAACAATTCAAATAAAAGGAACTTGCTCAGGCACACTATATTGTGCTCTCAGAAATACTGTACTGCCTTTGTCCCATCTGGGAAGCGTCGCTTGTACACTTTTATTTTCTTGGAAAATACTTGTTATTAGTCACGTCTTTGCTGTATTTGTGTTCATAAGGCAGGAAGTGAGTGGAGCTGGAACAGGCTTCAGTCAGAAGAAATCTGTACTTGCTCTAGGTCTATTAAGAGGTACAATCACATATTACTCACGTCACAGCAGCACTGTCCATTGACAACAGCTAGAAAGAAAGCTATGACTTTACGCCTCCATAATTATTTCAAAGTACTGATTGAAAGATGGAGATCCTACAAGATGGTATATTGTGTGTTGTGTTTAATGGGGCTATTCCTTCCAGCTCTCTCCCTGCGCAAAATGTTCTGGCTCTTGTCTCTGGCTGTGGTTATCTTCTCTCTCTCCCCCCTGCGTTCGATGTTCCGATACTGGCTGTCCATCCGATACTTGGGCTATATCCATGGAAACCTGGGGTTTCCTAGCAACCTCATTTTATGAGTAACAATTCATGAATAGAAGTAAAAAATAATGAACCAGTAATGAAAGTAAAGGCCATAACTTCAGAACATTTTGGCAGGTTGGTTTATTTCCGTCACACATGTTTGATTTAAAATCCGTTACTTATAAATAAAAAAACAACAAAAATAAATATACTGTATAAAAAAACTGATTCTCTGAGAAACCTATGGTTAAAATATTGGCAGTGTGTCAAGACAGCTTTTTGGTTCAGCAGTGCAATTACTATTGATTATTTTGGATGCTACTGTAGATGTATGATTCAACTTTTCACCCTTTTTCTTCTTCTTTGGATGATTGCTTTAAAGACTGTCACCCGAACCATTTCTCCAAGCCCCTCTTATAGCAACACTAACTGTGAGTCTGCTATGAACATTAGGCCGCTGTTAAGCACAACTCCTTGGAACAATGAAACTTACATGAAAATTATTTACGAACTGAAGAATACTACACTTGACAATTAAAACAAACTTGACTTCAACCTCACATTCTGACACCCAATTCAAGCATTATGCTGATCATTATGGTGCAGAATAATGGACTTTCCTATCATTGACATTAAAATCTTAGTACTATTCTGAAGCATAGGTAAAAGCATATCCGTAATGATTCAGTAATGCTTTTCAAATTCCGCCTGGCAAATTAAGTCTGTCTTATTGTGTTACACTGCATCTTCAGAATTATTCCCTTACATGCACATTGTGAAGATAAGCCAATTTTGAATCGATCTGTCAACTTAATCTGAGCCAATCCTATGGAAATCCTTCTCTCTAAAGGAATCTGAGATTTCCTCAGCAGGTTTAACTTGAATGAATCATTGAACGTCCTGAAGCCAAGTCTGGACAGTAAAATTGATCCTGCACTTCTTTGGGTCAATCTTTTAGTCCAGGTTGAAATTAGCTCAAATTAACCATTTTTGTGCTGTGCTAGGACTTGAGACACAAAATCAAAGTTGTTTTAGCTACCTAGGGTTTCATTATTTACATTTACTGTCATTTGTTTAAATTCTTCATTGCATTTTGGCCAGTTATTTTTTATTGTACAGATACAGTATATTGAAGAAAATAATTTTAAATTGATTCTGTTGAGGAATTGTTGTTGTGGAGAACTTGTATATCATGTGCTGCACTGGAAAGAGGAAACAACGTGCTTGTTTGACAGAAGACACGAGACATATTGTTGGTATTGGAAATGTGACTAAACTAGTTAGTGAGCTGTCATTTCTGATGTCTCAACACAGATGTTGAAGGGCAGAAATATATAGACTGGATTTCTGATATTGCAATTTATTACAAGTCTGCAAAAGATTTCTAGCAGAACAGCCTTAGGAATTTATAATTATTGAGAATGGTGTCATTTCTAAGATTGGATATACAGTAATACCTAAGCACATATTTTAAACCCTAAATTTAATATGTGTTTTTTTCTCATTAATTTATTGTGTTCACAAACAAAAACATTCCATGTTCAAGCATAGCTAGATACTGCATCTTGAGTATCGAATGTCTGAACAAAATGCTCTGAGGAAGAACATTAAAATTAAATTTGATCTGAATAAAATTGATCAACACTTTGTCACTTCATGAAAGCTGTGACTCCTATGGCTGCCACCCTATGAGTCACGTCATCTGGTTTCATTGGTGTTCAGATGTCTGTTACTGATTAAATGTTTTAACTGTTTCTCACATCAGTATACTAATTCACAGTAGCCTTGATGGCTAAAATGCTCATATGATACTGTGAACAAACTGCAATGGTTGGTGCTGAGATACAGTAACTACTGTACAATTTACTGACTCAAATTATAATTCCAGTTCCGGAGATTAACTAAGTGCTTACTTGACTCATTTATTCTGTATAGTTTGACCCAACACCTTAAAACACCCATATCTGGGTTTAAAACCTACAGTATAGGTTCAACTCAAATATTATTTCTTACATACAGTATACAGTCCACCAGCTCTGTTGCTTACTGTTCCCATTCTCTGCTTCTATTTTTATTAGTTTATTAGTTAAACTTTCAAGTGAAGTATTACATCTGATTAATGTCCACACCATTGTGTAGTTTTCTTTAATTACGATTGGGTTGTTTTAATTCATAATCATACTGCTCATGGTGTGAAGAGGCTGATATGTATAATTGCTTAAATAAGTCTTTCTGTCAGAAATATGTTTTCACAGGCTTTTGCAAAGATAATACAGTAACCAATGCTATCTTTTTTGACACTGACTCCGGGGGCATTTTATTACAGTATGTTTATTTTTTATTGTTATTAAATTAGCTAAATGTTCTTCTATTAGCGAATGTCACAAGAAGTGAAATTCTATTTGGACAACATTTGCAAATGTTAAATAATCTGAATGCCAACTCTCTTCAAGTCAAATTAGTAAAAGTCTTATTTTTTACCTACAATCATTTTCAGAGCATGCACTTGACCATGAGAGATTCCATTCAGTCTTTTGAAGTCAAATGATTTTGGTATTATGGGTATAATTGAGTACATTCGTCTCATTTGCTTTTACCACATTTTCATAGAATGCAGATAACAAAATAAAACCTCCTGAGTGGACTGCAGAATTGAATGGTCTTACATGTAATTAAGATTATTTTTAATCCAATGAGTTCTTGTACAGCAATAGAAATATTAATATAATTATATAAATAAATATAAAAGTTAAATCTTAACATTTTAAAGATATATACTCTATCCTCAGAAGTGTATCTAGTGTACTACAAAAATAGATTAAAATATGTAATGGTATGAATTGGATAAAAAAAATCTCTTTCAAGGGTTTAAGAATACTGTATACTGTATGTACTGTACACATTGTACACTCTTCAGGGTCATACATATTAAGATAAAACATTGAGATTGAAGGGACTGTAAAACCTCTACATATTACTGTGAAGAAATTCTGGAAGAACTCAAGAATACCTGTGAGGCATGTATTAAAACAAATTTATTACTGAAAGTTAACTTATTTAGTGTATCATACAGTAAGTGCTTAACACATGCCTTATTAGTGGTACATGAAAAATATGTATTAGTTATTTACTGTATTACTGATGAAACATACTGTACAAATTACTTATCCAGCCTTTATACAGGCATTGTCCAACCTTAGCCAATTACTAGTGTAACTCGGTTATGGAAAGTGACATCACCTCCTTGACACCTGGATAATGCTGAATTCCCCCAAACCTTTTTTTCCTGCTCTTTTGTCACAGAAAAAGAATCTCCTCTTTCTGGGGTTTGTTTCTGTGTGGATCTGAAGCTGCAGTTGTGATCAATATACCAGCAGAGTCACAGTTGCACTTGTCACGCTCGTGCATCACTCATAAAACAACTGACACGTGCCCTACAGATGTCTCCTTTTCTAAACCATCCTTAAACTGTTTGAGGCCTCTCCACCCACTGCCTGTTACGTCTTGAGTCACTGCTGCATATCTTTCCTTGAGGATCAGGCATTTTTACACTAGTTGGCATCAGTTTACAGAAAAAAATAAGTACATTTTTCTTCTGAGACACTGTGTTTGATAGGTTTTTAAATTACATTACAATTTCGCTATGCTTTAACACCGAAGACGCCTGACATGATTAGATACAATGCTTTGTCCCACTAAATTGTTCAAGAATGATGCTTACAGTACATACAACTGTTTTTCTTTATTCATTGTTAAATAATAAATCCAATATACTGTAGCTTTGCTTATGAAAGCAAACGTGTTCCATCATCTACTGTTTATATCATGGTTTTTACCTAACCTCTGATTTTATAAAGTTATAAAGGATTAGATACGTGGGGCATGGTTCCTGTTGTCAGGTCTATTTGTTGCCCTGTTTACCCTGCCACTGTCCGTCTTTAGAAACAGATTGTCAGGAAAGCGATCAGAAGAGCCCTGTGTGGCTAACGAACGAATACAACAGGACGAGGCGAGGTCGGCGTCGGAGAGGCAGGCCGAGTCGGGATCCACAAGGCAGAGAAGGGAAGATTTCCTTTGCAAGGGTTAGAAACGATGGAAGAGCTAGGAGAAACAGCAGGCTGCTTAATACCAAGCCATGAAGTGCGGTTGGAGGAAGGTATAAGCACAAGGTGGGGTGAACAGCGAGAGACGTGATACGATACGTATTTAGTGCGCTGACGTTTTTTCCGAGATTTGGATCGGCTGGTGTCTGACTATCTGAGGTCGTGGGAATGTGCCGGCGTTTAGGAAGGCTAGGCGTCTGATTATGTGGGAGCGTAAGATAGATGGGATACAGTGTAGTGTGCACAGGGCCTACGCGGCCTCCGGGGCCTAGCACAGAGGCGGATAAGAGAGAGGGGAATGTGCTGTCTGCGTGTGCTCAGGTAGCCAGCTCCTGGGGGTGTGGGGTTGCTGATCCAGCCAGAAAGTAAGAAAAATCAGTCTGAAAATTGGCTAAGGCTGGACAACACGTCTGCTCTTCACTGCATCATTAGCCGCTGCTGAATCAGAGGTTCTGAAGATTTTATTGTTGACTAGGTTTTTAAAGTGTAATTCTTCATAATATAGTGTGTGTGCAGTAAAGGACAGTTAACACAGCTGACTAGTCAGTTTTGGTTGAAATAATCTATATATATAGTAATAAGGAGCAGTTGTGGCATATGGTAGCATGCTTGATCATAAAAATAGAAATTGTATATACAGTACAGTATAGAAAGAGTTGAATTCCCTTTAACATATTGCTTACAACACCTCTTTATAAGCCATCATTCTGTGTACTCCTTAGTCTTATAGATTACAGCCATTAATGTCTGTGATTACAATGCAATATCTTTTAGAAATACTTGGGCATTATTATTTCACACCATTCACCTGTGACAGGTCATACAGTATGTCATGAGGAATTAATAACATGGGAAAAATAATGTAACCAAAGTTTCCTGTAAGTTTATTTTTGTGAAATATTTTGTGTTATGAAGTTTTTGAAACATACAGTATAAGAAAAGAGCAAACCACAGTGGCTGGTAAATGAGAAACTTACAATAATGGGAAACAATGGGGACAGAAGTGACAAAGTTACAAAATTGCAAAAGCATTTGAGTCACACAGTTGATAGTCTGTGTTTGATAATATTGTCACAATTTACATACAAGTTAAGTTACCCCAAAATGCTCTTCCAAAAAACTGGTTAACTGTGAAGGAATAAACTGTCATTTTTGGCGTCCTGTTTTGTGACATCCAAAATGGTTTATACAAGAAATTCAAATGTGAAAGGAAGCCCTGTTAATACTTTCTGTTGTCATTAAACAGAAGAACAGAAAAACACCATATCCTGAGCTTGGCCACTATAACTGCAACCAGCGATATCATCTTCAGCAACAACGAGCAAATTGTAGGATAGGAGAAGAAAGGGCAACTCAACACCCTCCTCCAATTACTCTGCGAACAAATAAGGAACAAGTAAAGATGACCAAAAAAATGACCCGGAGCCCCTCATCCCTGTTAGCCCTGCAGTGGTGAACCTTGCATGCTCTTGACTCCTTCTTTTATCAGGGACTGGCGTTATAGTTGCTGGCATCTCTCACTCTGTATTTTCTCATACATTGCCATTTGCTCTTATGACTTCACGGAGACAAATGCTCAAATTCCTATTTCCCCCTCGAAGCAGGTTTGACCTACAAGCCTTGAAAATTAATTTCTATGGCATTTCTGGTTTTCCCCCATGTACTGGGAACATTAGACTGAATACTCATCCTGCTGAAATCACCAGCTCATTCTGAGCATGTGTATAGAAGTCGGAAATGCACTTTTTCTAAGATTGCTCAAGTGGTATGTGATTCCAAATATAACGTAATTACAAACGTCATAATCAAGTACTGTATCCCGGGTTAGTACACCACTCTTTTATTCTTAGAACAGCTGCATTTTTCAGTAGCTGAGGAAAGAGAGATACAGAATCTTCAATTCCTTATCAGAATATTTGAGATCACTTTTAGTGCCAGATTGTTGTCCTTGTGAGACAGACAGTGATATTGCTCTAGAACACATTTATTTCTGCTTTACCACACACAGGTGGAGTTTTGTAGTAGGTTAACGACAAAGCACCTACTGCTTTCCCACAGCGCACAAAATACATTTCTCACTAAAGTGTCACATTAGTATTTTGTGTCTCTTTTCTTTAATATACTTTATTTTCTTTTAGTAAATACTGTAGGACACAATATTCATTTTGTACATCACAACCACAAATTGTGTTTTGTTTGTACTTTCTAAGGGCTAAATGCTCAATATTTGTATTCACAAACACACAGGTGTCCAAAGCAAAATATTGATTTTTCTGAAAGTGTACTGAACTTATTAACTTGATAGAGCTCTGTAATATGTTAGAAATGGTACTTGCTGCATATGAACTCATTTTTCTTGTTCACAAATGCCAAGTGTCATGTTTTCACTTAATCACAAGTGTTAGTACTGCCACTCAGGAAATGTTTCTCTAGAGAAATTGTTTCTGATGTCCAGATGAAATTCTGTGCTATGTTCAAATTAAATGCAGAATGAAATTCTTTGCCACTAAATGATTTGATGTCAGTAATATTAAGTAAATAATACCATAAAATGTAGTGTGAAATTCACAATACTGACTGTATTAGAAGCCTCCTCCGTGTGTGCTTACTGCAAATGTTACCTGTGCTCTGTTCTAAAAGCTGTTTCCTTTTGACAGGTTTCATACTTACAAATACAAAATTGCAAAACAAAGCACACAACGTACAGTAGGTGTGACCTGATAAACATTCAGAACATTGATTATTTTGATAATTTTGGTTTGCACTTATTTCTGAACAGTTTGTTCCTGTGTATTTAATTGAATGGCGTTTACTTGTCATCATTTGGTATTCTATATCCTAGAAAAAATGTTGCTTAAACAAAATTGTTCAATATCATGAAGATGTATTGAATGCGGTCTTGGGGAATATTACTTTTAAACAACAGTAATGTACAGTATTACAGATACATGCTATGTATGCAATGAAATACTTCTAAAAAATAACTAGGAGAAATTCTTCTTAAGAGCTAAGGTGTTACAGTACCTTACATAGTAACTACATTGACAAGCAGATTTACTTATACCCTCCATGAAGCAGGGACAACATCCTAAAAATGTTTGCTATATACTGTATACCAGAACACAATTGCAGAGAGCAAGGTCATATGTGTCATGAATTATTAAATTCCAGTACTCGAACTACAGGACATGTGCACGGCATCTGCAACCTTATCTTATGGCCGGATAAAAAATGAGCCATTTTGTCATGTCATCAGTTTTACTGTATGTTTGGTGTTGACAAATTACTCTTTCCCAGTGTAAATATGACAGAGGGTCTTTTATGTTTTAGGTTGTTCTCCATCTATGGGTCCTGCAGCTCTTTAAGAATTTCCAACATGTAGCAGGACATGTTGGCTGTACAATTGGTTTCCTCTGCCAAGAAGCTCAATCTTGGCTGCAAATAGACATTCCAGCACAAGAATGATCCAAAACATGCATCCAAACTGGCAAAAAACAACTGCACACAAATGTTATTGTCTGGGCATCTCATTCTCAAGACTTCAGTCCAATTGATCGTTTGTGTTCAAACTCAGGAATGTGCTTCACAAAGGGAAACCAAATAACTCAAAAATTCTAGGGTAACTGTGTCTGGAGGAATGCTTAAATATTACCCTTCAGAAGTGCTACAACCTCATAAATCTCTAAAGTAGGCATTTTGTCAGTGCAGTCCTTGTCAGAGTTAAAAGTGACCCTCATGTTTTATGAAAATCATTTATGACTGATTTCACTTTTAGTTGTGTAGTGATTTTGAGATTTCACTATAACATTTTTAGATTGTTTTATAAACAAAATATATTAACCAATCTGTAAATACAATATTTCTGCTGTATGGTGTTTTGTTCCCATCTCATTAGGAGGTATGAGTGGATCTGGAGGGCTTTCATTGCATAGGTCACTTCAAAAGTCACTTCCCCCAATTTATTGTTATATTTTTAAGTATTCCCTTGCACAGGTATCTGGTAATTGTAATGCATTAGCTTTTAAATCATATTAAAGCATTCATTTACCCATACTATCTATGTGGAAATTTAGGCTTTAGACTTCATTTAGAAGGAAAGGAAGACTGACCATGGGATTATGGAACCTGTTTGTGAGTCTTGCTACATTAAGTCTCAGACAGAGACTTAATTTGGAAAAAAGGTTATTGACAAAAGAGAGACTGTTTGGGAAGCTGGTAAGCATCTCAGCTAACCAGTTTGATACAGTCATGGACTACATATTGTTATTTTTGTAACTATTCTTTCTCCTCTGTGATAAATATAGACTGTTGCATGTTGTTCACAGATCACATCTGAGCATATTTTTCAGTTTAACCTCTATATATCAGAAACAGTGTAGTCCAGATCCTATTTTAAATAAGCTGTTAATTGCTGAACTGAGCAAAACATAGACAGGTGGCAACCCCACATGTCTTCCATTTGCCTTGTTTAAGTTGTATTGTTAGAATCACCAGGGTTTTCAATTAAAAGTTACAGAGTTCTTTGTGTACTGCAGGCACATGACAGAATTAATAAACAGTTTTCAGAATGTCCATAACATCCTAATGTTATTTAAATATGCTTTTAGAGACATGCTATTAAAAATTTGGAGCTCTTTCCTCCTGCAGATGTCTTTTAATGATGAATTCATAAACAGAATGAAGGTCAGAGCTGTGAATGTGGACTTGATGGATTTATATTGGTATTTGAATAGAAGGGCAAAATCTAGCTTCTGTGGGAGTCATTTCAGACCAAGTGTACCATGATTATATTGCTCATATTCCTGTTTTTATTAAGAGTAGGAGTCCTCTGACATAGTGTAGGAAATGAAGATACATCATTTCTCCTGCAACTTGATAATGTGTGATTGTAATGGCATTAAAACACACTAAAGTGAATATCTCATAATTTATAAAACCCTCTCACCCCTAAAAAATTGGAGTTTATATTTCCCAAGATGAAAATATTCACGCCTATTGTACACAAAGAGTAACATTTTCTTAATAAACAGTGAGTAATAAAAGTGAAAAATAAACCCTAATTATCTCTTCAATAAAATGTATATACTGTATAGGTGTAACACATTTTTCAGCTTTTGAAGGCAAGCAGATCAGCTTTGCTTAAGATATTCTTCTCTTTAATGAGTACTTTTTGAAGCTTGAAGTTCTTTCACAACAGATTTTTTATTAAAACCTCTTATTTTCCAGAAGAAAATCATCTGAAATCACATAATCAGGAATCATGTCACAAGAAATCATGTCACCTGCAATCATGTAATCCCATCTATCATAATAGATTCCCAATTGCCAAGGTGGTTTAAAGGTGGAGGAATCAAGGTTAAAAAAAAGTATTTAACTTATTATAAAAATAAAACTACACAGTACATTGCTTGAAATAGGAGATTATTTTGTATACTATGACTTCACAAAAAATATCTCATTTAGAGTAACAGCAATTACTGTATAACACATTAATGAAATAATGTTGTCTGTAGTCTTCAGAATTAATTAAGTAAACTAATACTTGGAACACGTAATTGTACTTTTTTGTGAATTAAATGAATTCACCTATTTAAAAGCTTTATTAAAAGATTTAATTGAATATTTTCAGAAGTACCTCCTGAATCTCTTACAATGTGTTTCTAAGCAACATTCGGTCCTCTCTGTGTTCCAGGGATTTAAGTTTAAGATATATTGTGCCTCTGCATCTGATCACTTAGTGCATTTAAGGTTCAAATTCATATTAATGCACGAGTGTTCCAGTTTGTTAACTGTACAGGACTTCTTCTGAAAAGAGTTAAAAACAAGCCTCCTAGATTGTTCAATTAGGAAAAGTTCAATTAGGAAAAGTTAATTCAGAGTACAGGCTAAGCCCTGTAGTCCAGATGTTGCCAACCCATCTGAGCCAAGTAATTAGTCTACTGCATCTAGGATTCCCCAAGAAGTGGCATACAAGAGTAATTGTTGGTGGATGGGATATACAGTATACAGTAGGGGTTACATCAGCTTTTTCTGCTCAGAAGGAGCTACTGCGCCTTACTTGGTGACTGCAGGCCCTGATGTCTGTGAGAAGCACAACACCTTGGCACTAGCTCTCTGTACACCATGGTGAAGATGGTGGCCTGAGAAGTGTTTGATGGCTTTGACAGACGGGTGTACTGGAAGAGCATGTATCCAGTACTTCACACCCAGTACAGTGTGCTGGCTGGAGGTGGATGTTGAATCTTGTTTTAAACCATTTCTGATAAATTAGAAAGGATTGGTGATTCTCCTTTTGTTTTCTAAAAAATGTGGGATGCTGTTATTCAAGTCTTTAAGGCACCTTAGGAGGCATTAATCTGAGGTACAGGTCAGCATACAGTACTAGCTGTGATCTACTTTGCATTAAAACGTAGCTGCTTAATGTAAAGATTATGAAGCCGATAAACATAGAATGATTTGCTGAAGAAGTACAGAAAATCAACATTCAAGGAGGGGAAAGCATCTACTGTATACTATGTGTTACATCTTTTGTTGAGAATTTTCAGTTTTCAGTGATGACAGCTCACTGTTAAAACACTGTACGAGGTTGTGCTTGTGGCTCAAAAAGAGGGAGTAATTTAGTGCCTCTGGACACTGGTATATTATCTGAATGAGGATAACAAAGATGAAACCTGGGAGAAAAGCCATTGATGTTATGGAGAGAATCTTCTTTTTCGAATGTGTTTACCCAAACACCCAAGAAGCTTTTCCCATTTTGTAAAACAATCGCTTGCCGTATCTTATAAAACCTATTGTTTTAGGTGTTTGTGCTCAAGGATATACAGTACGAATGAGGAACATGGGTCAGTAATAACTCATATAAAAAAAAGTACTGCATCTCACAGTGTACCTCCTACACAGTACCTGGAACTGCAAAATGTTCTTCTGGAGGCAGTTGTGCACAAATATGCACAGTAAATGAATTAACACCTTCAACATCAAAAGAAAATGTTGCCATAAGATTGTACTAACTTTGTCAATGGGTTCTCCAGGTAATGTACTGTAATTTGAATTTTGTCTTCAGCAAAAGAGACAAAAGAGACATTAGACCAAGATTATAATGTGACAGACCAACAAACATACTTGTTATAAACATTATTTCTTTAAGAGATTCGACTGTATGAATTTTAATAACCTCACTATTATGAAACACTGATGGAAATGACAGAAATGTTTTATTTACTGTGGAACAGCAGTTTTAGGATGGTTTTCTTCTGTTCCTTTAGTGTTGTTGACTATAGCAGTGTTGCTGTTTGAACATTTTCTTAGAGTGTTTAACCTTAAGGATTATCCTTTACTGATTAAAATGTGAATGCAGAGGACAAGCTGATTCTGTAGTTGACATGTCAGTTAGAATAACAGTAGACAGCATTTTTTGGTGTCAGGTCTGTTTTCTAGAAACTAAATGGTGGTTATTATTTACATGATGGACTTGATGGGTGGAAAAGTAAATACATTTACTGTATTTTTACGTTTAACTTAATTTAACTTAATTAGATGACATAGTGACAGTTACAAAGGAGCCACTCCTATTTATTCTCACTTGGATAAGCTTCAATATGATTATTTTTTTCAGCACTGGAAAATATAAACCTCAGATATCTTTGGTTACTCTGAAAATTTAGGTGGTTCTTGTCTGCTGAATGTAATACTAATAATCAAAGAGCTTTGCTGAGGTAGATTAACAATATAGATCTGGTCGACTCATATTCTTCAGAGGTTTTCTAGAAAACTATTAACTCATTTACTTTGTTAACCTTTACAAATCAACACCCACAATTCAGTTTAAAAAATGTACAGATTTGTAGACAAATATGAAGAAAATTGACAAAGGTTTATTTATGTTTAGCCTTTGGAACAGAATCTGAAATGCAACTGCAATTCTACATTTGCTACAAAATCCATTGCTATTCCACAAATGCACTTCAAAGACCGAAATTTGTTTAATTTTACATGGGTGATTTAGTAAAGTTGGTTTCACCAGTAGAACAAGATATCTTTCTATCTAGAAATCATTTTACACACATTTAAACTATACCTCCTTGACATTTATATGGTGATTTTGTGACATTTTTCCTACCATATTATTCAGTTTCATGCACATACAGTAATATACGTTTTGAATGACCTGTTTGACTCAGTGTGTATCTTTTTACGGTTGTGAAACTTCTGTACTATATGTAATTAATCTATACCTTCACTTAACTCTGAAACATTATTCTAAACAACGTTTAAAACATATTTACAACATCTCAGTATATCAGCCATATGGTCAAGTCCTTCATGCCAAAGCCGTGGTGGTTAACTCCCTACATTACTTATGCAATTTAACTTACAGCTTCTGCTTCCAGAGCACAATTCAAAGCTGAATTCTTTCTTTGAGAATGCTCTTACTTGCTCAATGATCTATTAAGCTGCTATGCAGAGTAGGTGAGTGTCAAGGTAAATTAAATCATTAAATATATGTAGTGCTCAAGAACAGTGAATAACCTTGGTTTGCTCATTCCTATGGTCCTCAGATATTATAGAACCACTGCCAGCTAAATGGCAAGTCATGTCTTCTTTTCCTTGATTTAAATACCAAATACAGAGTATTCAGTTCAATATTACAATTTTAATTTCTTAATACTTGTTGGACTTGATGAAAGATCTAGCTTCTTGAGGGCTTCTTGATCTGGTCGATCAGTCTGATACAGTGTCTCACAGCAAACATTGTCCATGCATCCATTTTCTAACTGCTTTATCCAATATAGGATTGTGGGGTGCCAGAGCCTATCCCAGCAAGCACAGAGCACAAGGTGAGATACTGTACACCCTGGAGTGGACACCAGTCCACCGCAGGGCACACACAGACACACACTCTCACACCAGGGCCAATTTGCCCAGAAGCCAATTGACCTACCAGTATCTTTGGACTTTGGTTGCCTGATGCCTTTGTGTTTACATTGGGTACTAGTGAGTTTTTAAATTGATTCTCAAGTAACATCAATAACAAGCTGTATAAAAAAGTCCTTCAGGGTTCCTATTTTCAGATTCTACAGTTGTCTTTCTCTTCTGTATGCACCTAGATGGAGAATGCATAAAATATAGAGATCACATCTAGGAAAGTCGGTGCACCAGAAGGGTCACAGGAGAGAGAAGGCTGTTTGTCTCACAAAGCTAGTTACCCAGTTGTGCTGACCACAACAGCACCCAGCACAACACACTGATAATCCTAGGCAACCAACAGCATTCTCTTCTGAGACATCTTTCTATATCTGATCTTTTTCTGTTGGTGAAAAGGCCAAAAACTGAACATCTTGCAGACATGTACTGTATAATCAAAATATTTTTACTACTGTCCATTGATGGGTATGAGTTAATAATACTTGGGATGTCAAATCATGCTTTCATACAACTGGTTATAGTGATTTATAAATTCTTGTTGATTTATAAAACAAATCACGAGATAAATTTCGGATTTAATGTATAGCTATACTTGATAATGTGACCTTTTTCCCAGTAGATCTAAGCTCATTTGAAATTTATGGTGAATAAAGCTTTTAAAGACTTGACTAGGCTCTGTTTCACATTTGTGGAGCTTTGTCTCAATTTTCCAACAGCAATTACAGTATTGTATAATGCTCTGAAATTAGAATGGTACAAGATGTCTTCAGTGATGACTAACAAAGCTGTTTGCTTTGTGCTTAAAGTCATATTTAAATAATTTACCATATACATGCAAGCTTTCCCGCAGCAACCCATACTCAGCAGCCCTGAGTATTTAAGATTCAGATATTAAGCCTGCAGTAATATGACACAAGAGCATTAATATTGAATACAATTATGATTAATCATTGCACTTGCAAAGTGCTTTTCTTTCCAAAAGATCCCAAATCCCCTCACGTATAGAGAAGGGAATCCACTTCATTCACCACTGAAGTGTAGCACCCACCTGGGTTACATGTGGCAGCTAATACTGTACTGTATGTGTATGTATGTGTATGTATCAGCAGGCCCCTGCGCAGCACATAAAATAACTCAGAAATGTGGATATTGATATTCTAATGCATTTCTGTGCAAATTTAATTAGGCACTTTTTAAAAACAATACATTGTGAATTAACTAAACCAAACACGAGGTCAAGTTTGTCCTCCTTATTTACAAAACATTCGTTTTTCAACTTCCTTATCTATTGAAACTGTGCTCATTGTGATCTGCCTGAACTAAGAATTATTAGTATTAGTACTAACAGTATCAAGACTTTTGACCGAGGAATACAGTTGACCTAACACACTTAAAGTCAGGGCATATGCATGCTGTAATTTAATTAGTGTTTTTAGGCATAAAACAGACAAAGAAAACAAAACATATTTAAGTACTTGGCTGATTCATTTACTTACCATTAGCAAATGACATGCAATGTCTGATCTAGTGCTCAAACTCCAAACTTCGCAGCATTGTTGGCATCAGATGCACACTAATAATGGCCACTCACCATTATTTAGTATCTCACCCTGTAAAAGCACCTGTGCACAATGCAATTTGACCTTTACAGTACTGTCAACACAGATTCAAATTTGAAGTCATTAGCCTGTTGTGACTGACGTTTCCTAAGTGTGCAACTGCCCATTTGTTGCCAAATGTGGGTGAATTTTTGCTTGGCAGGATATTCATGACTTTCTCTGTAACAGTGACACCTATTGCTTCCCAGTATTATCAGTGAGAACTGCATATGTCCTCTTTCTGATTTGAGGACAAAATTATTTTTTTCTGTTTATAAATTTAGCTCTAAAAAAACAGCTGAAAGAAGAAGCAGCATGAAACATTTTTAAAGTAAAACTAAGAATAAAATAACCTCTGAAATGTTTCTAATCTTGCTGTACCCTTCACATCATTGTTCGGACTATTGGTATTATTATTATTATTTAATGTGATGTGATCAACATCCTTGGCATTGCTAATTAGGGATCATTTCCTGAGCTGAAGAACATCTTTACTTCAGCTGTGGCGTGTTTATGCAAGGACTTTTAAAATGACTACAATTACAATCTAATTAAGAGCCTGCCAGTATAGCATTGTGAGCCAGTCGTGGTAATTTTAATAAGATTTGCTTTTCAGATCCATCATCTGTTCAGCTGCTAATCAGGAAGTTCCCTTTGTGATCAAGGGGCTGTATTTATTCATTGGCATAACATTTGGGGTGTAAAATTTGTCAGAAAGTGAGCAACTGTTTATTATGAGTATCATGACTTTTAAATGACTTTGTAAAAATCTACATCTGCATTTTATGTCTATCAGTCATTCTCTCAAATCCTAAAAAGAGAATCAATATATTTCTTTTAGTAACTCTAGTTTTCCTAAGAAATTATTAGAGATTTTTTGCTCCCATGTAATGGAGCCTGGATACAATGAAGAATGCAAATTTCACATACTGTAGTTCCTATGCACAGTTTTTTCTACTGGTTTCACAGTATATCAAAACTATAATAGTACATATGTCTTTTCACTTGTAAAACATACAGTACTTCTAGTTGCACTTCAGTTGTACTCAATGGTACAATATCAAATACCAAAAATACCAAAAATTCTCTGAAAAGTAAAATTGCAGATAGGAGTAAATGATCACTCGTACTAAAGCTACTGTAACTCAGTTACAAGAGTTACAAGAACCATTGAAGGCCGACTGTAGTGATTCTGTAGTTATGCACCACTCAGGGGTATACTGTAAGGAGAATTTACAGTATGTGATCTTTATTTATCTATGATATAATTGTACAGTAAATGTTTTTTAAAACCAAAATTCCAAAACTTACAAGTTGAAGCAAACCATGGAGAACAAGTACAATATTAGCATGGCTCCAATCAGGCATCCAAGTTCCACCAAGTGGAAACAGTACTGCAAGGAAAGGCACACTGACTCACAGCAGAATGTCCCCACCTTCTGTCTTAGAGGTGGTGGTGACAGCACGTGTATAGCTGAGTTTCAAGGTGGATCAATTTTACTCTTCAAAGCCATTTGGAGCACAAATAAATCATTAAGTACATCAATTTCTTGTGGGAGAAATAACAATGTGTCAATAAAAGAAAATTACATTTGTCTGGTCTATAACCAAGAGCAAAACAGCCTGATAAAGAAGCCACTAGAAATGATTTTGGAATTAAGGACGGAAAAGTCTAAAACAGTGAAATGAATGGTGAACAGAGAAACTGTCAGTATATCACTAAAAAGGGTGTTCCTAAAAATGTTAACAGTGTTTTCCTGAGCAAGTGAACTCTTGTGAGGCTTATAACTACAGACCCTCCTGCTGCTGGTGCTGTTCACGATGGCATGAACATGTTAGCAAAATCAGAGTGCGATCAAATCACAAATCCGTGTCAGGGGAGCCAAGTAGTGCATCAGGAAGAGGTCTGTCCTTCCCAGGATCTTTCTCACAATATTTGTAATTGTATTACTACCATTATATCTGATCCTAAAAAAGTCCATACTGTACATTGAAGTGAGTTTTCTACAGTTAATTCCAGTACAGTTGTCTTTTAAGTTCATCTATGTTAGTGTAGCCAGTCAGGAGGAGAGAAGAAATTTTGAACATAGTTCACACTCTGTAATCAATATTCTGTGTGACTAATTAGTAGGCGATAAGGTATATATTGCCAAGTTACCTAAAAACTTGCAAAATACCCCTGCATTATTCTGAGCATTATGCATCATCATCATTGCAATAAATATCCAGAATATAGTTTTGTTTAAAAACTGTCTATACTGTACATGTACTGAATTAAGCTGCTTATTGTGTGGAATTTTAGGAACTGCAAATACTGTACATGACATTTATGAAAAACATACAGTGTAGGCTTCTGATAACTGTTTTAATATCCTGTAACTGAACATTGAAAACAAATCATTTCACATCTGATATCAATTAATAGTACTTTTTAAAAGTTTTTTCTAAACCTTCTTTTCCTGCATGTATCAACAACAATCTATAGATCCCACAGAATATGCATAAACATAATTTGAAATAGCAGGGAAATGTTAATAGAAAAAACACCATTATTTGCTCTATAGAGTTTTTAAAGAGGCATGAGTCCTGTTCTGTGTTTCTAAGTTTTATTTTTTGAAAGTCTAATTATTGTCATTTGCAACAGTTAAACAAAAAGGATTTAGCAGAACATGAGAATACCTGCCCTTTGGTTTGTGCACATTGTGTACAGTACTATACTGTATCTGTGCTGCAATTTCAATAAGAAAACAGTAGAGCTGGATTTCTTTCATTTTAACCATGTTAAGTCATTACCAGTAAACCACTTTACTAGCACTCTTACAGACAAAGCTTAAAGCTGCAAGTCAAAAACACACAAAGGAAAAACAATTTAAAAAAGAGTTTGAGGTAGTCAGAAAAGTAACCGCATAACCTCACAAATACTGTAAGTCCTCTTTGCAGCATTATGAATTTGTGTCTCTGGCAGTCAAAATCTTAACTAAGAGGAGGTTTATCATATTTATATGACAGAGATCCAAATCTTAAATACCAATCCTGTGGCATGTGTATAAAATACAGAGCCTTTTACCAGCAGCTTCAATTTGGCTAGCATGTTGAGTTCATCTCCTGGTAAACAGACTGAGGACAACAGATGTAAATTGTGATTCTGTCACATCTGACATCCATCAAAGAATATTAGTGCCTCGCATCAGCAGTATATTAGCATTCCTTCAGTTCCTGCTTCATGTGAAAACAGTCTGTCAAAATGCAGATCATTTGTAACATTTTTGTCTGAAGCATTGGAATATTTAATGGATTACCTGACCCCCTGACCTTTTCTGGTCATTTTAATCAGGATTTAGATTTGTAATCCAATAACAAAAGCAAATTCTACTAAACTGTGTGAAGTGTCTATTCAAGGGGATTATTTCAGCAAGGAGTTTTTAATTAATGATTCAGGCAGATGGAGATTGCCCAAGGCAATTATCTTTTAAGTTGTATTTTGTTTTTACTGGCTTCTGTTTCTTTCTTAATATGTTTTAAATGATTCATAGACTAATATATCGACATTTGAACAGAATTTTAAATACAACAGTTTTTTCCTGTTTGTGTTACGAAGAGAGGTCTTTTCTATTGATTTATTAGAGAGTAAAAAAATTGAAATATTTAAGAGAAAATGTTTATTTTTCATTATTGAGTATCTTACATTACACACTCGCACACGCTGCATGATTATTACATTGGGTAACAGTAAGTTCAGACCCCACTTTTATAATACAGGAAACCTTATAAAAAGTCATATAATACCACAGCATCTTATGTACAGTATGTCTAGACATCTGTCTTATTTTACCTGGTTTAATGTTTTCTGAAGAACGTAGACAACAAACACTCATATCTGAATAAACTGTGTGCATGTTGGGAAGAAAATCACTGATATTGTGGAAAACTAAGTATAAAGTATATACAGTATACTGTAGAAACAGAAAGTAGGATCTTATTATACTGTAGATAACCTTTCTGTGCATCTTTGGACTGTGGGAGGAAACTGGAGCACCCAGAGGAATCCCATGCTGTTTTTTATTTATATAAAAATAATTTTATTCTCCTAGAGCACTGGATGAGAGATGAAGTACAATTTCAGAAGGACTTCTTTAAAGGATAACAGCAGTACCTTGATGTAATTATTATTGGAAATAATAAAATCACTGTGGATGTATCACTTTGCAGAAGAAGCACAGTAGGTGTTCTCGTTTGAGAATCAATAGCATTTTTCGAAAAAAACAACAACATTGAGGTTATTTAAAAGATAAACACTGCCTGTTTACAGTGCACAGGAATCAAGCTTTATCAACAGATTGGTTAATTTGTGAAGAACTGTTATACTGTATTTCATGATGTTTATCAGTGACAGGTCATCTATTAAGTAGACTGAATTATAGGAGACTGCACCTGCATATTCACATCAAATCATGACTTAGAATTCACTGCAAAACCGATGCACTTTGGAGTATTGATGACCTGTTTAGCTGTGTCTGACAAAGTTAATGAGTTTCTCTTCCTGATGATAATTTTGTAATCTAGGCATCTAGGAATTGATTTTGTATTGTGTCATTTTGGTGTTTTTGTATCATATTCACAAATTAGTACATTATGATTTTTTTTAACCATACTGCCATAATTAACAAAACAATACAGTATTTCTGTGCAAGCAAATATCCATATTCTCTTATTTTAAAATGTTTAGAGAAAACATTAAATATCACAATATATTAATTGCTTGGGTATCAAACTCACATACAATACTGTAGCTGTGTATTAACAGGCAACACTCAAAATACTTATTGAAACATTTTCTCACAGTTTCTGTATATGTTTTCTAACTTTATGTATTAGAATGTATATTTGTAAACACTTACATTAGTTTATATAAAACAATATGTTTATTCTTAAATTCTTAAAAAATAAAAAGGTTCTTTAGATACCTTATTGAAGAAAAATATAATTAATTTATTGCGTGTGTCTTGCTCTTCATCACCCCTGTACAATAGATAGGACCTAGAGCTGAAGACTAAAACCTTATGTACAGTAGGTGTAGCAGAGTTTTATTTATGATCTCTACAGAACATTATCTTAATAAATATTGAAGAGCTTCCTCTTGAAGGCAAAGCAGTCAGCGAGAGTGTAATGGATAAGGAGACGGAGTTCAGGGGTAGCAATTGAGCAAAAAACAAACCTGAATTATGCTGGGAACAGGAGTACAAACAATGAATATTGCAACCTTGCACTTTAATAAAAAATCACTTTCATCTGAGCAGTATTATCAGCTAAACTGCTTATTCAAACATATGACAGGTAAGTCATAAGTCACTTTTTAATGAATTTGGAGGGGTTTCCACAAGAAGAGTGTGACCATATTTGACTTACAGTGATATATGTTGTAAACTGAAACCTAAACAGCTGTTTCTTATTCTACAATTATTAATTACTCAATTAATAATTTAGCAATCTATCATTAAATGGGCTTCTAAAACCTGGAGCATGACCTTTTATGCTTTTTTGTATTTCAGATTGTCAGGCTTTTTCCTGCCACCGCCAATTGTAAGCACGGGTTCGATTCTTGCACTGTGGTTTACTACTGACTTTGCCGTGAGTGCACAAGGATTTAAAGCAATCTATGAAGGTAAGAACAGATTTTTTGTTTCTTCATTCAGACTGTATAAACCGTTTCATGCTTATTTGAAGAAACGTACTGATAGTATTTCTAAGGAAAGCATACTGTAGCTCACTCTTACTGTTTTTGGTAAATAATGTACATGCTGTATTGCACAGGCATACCTCAATGTACTGTAGTAGAACCATGGTTACTTTTCAAGTGTATCACAGGGCTGCTGGTGGTTTTAAAATAATAAAAAAATAATAATCATGTAAAATCTACGGCAATATGTATTAGTTTTAAATAATGTTATTTGCTTATTGCTTATTAGTTTTGTTAGATTTAAGCCGTGGGCTATATATTGGAATCGTTGCATTGTCCTGTAGAACTTTCATTTTAGGTCTTACTTTACTAGTTCATAAAATGTTAAGGAAAGTGTAAGTATTGTCACAAATGCTGATGAACATTTCCTGATGGTTTCACTATTTCTGAACACACAGCGACAGCAGTCATTATACTGTATTTACTGTAGATTGTACCGTACTGTACCTATTAAGTTGCAGTTGTGGAAATTTATTTAGCTTTATTGCACTTAATTTCCAGCATTGCTACTGCTGTCTGGGTATTGTCTCTACTGAGTTTGTCTGTTCTCTCTGTGTTTCATGTGAGCTTTCCCTGGGTGCTTCAGTTTTTTTTGGGGAAAAAAAAGATATAGATGGAGAGACACACTTCTACACTTACTAACTTATCCCTCCATTTTCCAACTGCTATAACCAATACAAGGCCATTGGGGAGCCAGAGCCTATCCTGGCAAACAAGGGGCACAAGCAGGATACAGTACATCCTGGAACAGGATGCCAGTCAATCGCAGGGCAGACCGACACAACTACACACACAGCACACTTGGGCTCACTTTCCCAGGAGCTAATTAACCTATCAGTGTGTCTCCGGACTGTGGGAGGAAACTGGAGCACCCAGAGGAAACCCACACAAACACGGGGAGAACATACTGTACAAACTCTAGTCATAAACCACCCCAAGAATTAAACCAGCACTATAAAACCTTATTGGCTTATGTGATTTTAAAATGTATTCTTGTCTGATCTACAGTATTTCAAATGCATAATCTAATACCACTGATAGTGCTACGTTATTTCAGTAATTACAGGGTTAGCTGAGACCTTAGAAGTATCTGAAATATTTTATTGCTGTATATTTTGTATTTTATTTCATTTTTTATTCTAAAAAGCATCCCAACTGGTTGGATTAGATTGATGTTGAAAATGTGACCCTACACTGAATCGCTGGATCCCATAACTGTTTTCATGTTTATACCTTTCTCTTAATTTTCTTTCACCTCCAAAAACTATAAATACTCGTTTGAGCTGTGGAGCGGTTCTTCTGTTCTCAATTGCTTTACTGAATAAACACACTTCAGACTGGAGCACTCTTGATTGTTATAGAACACTTTTCAGCCTGCCTTTACTGGTTAGCATGTGGAAACGTCTCTGCTGCAGAATGTGGTCTCTTTGATAGTCTCATTGAATCCTTTCCTATGTCTACATCCTTACTGCAGCTCAGAAACCACATGAGTTGAAGCTGACAGTGGTTTATTATTGAATTTGGACTGTATATTCTGATATGGATTAATAGGTGATAGCATTTTACAGTAACTAAATGCTAATTAATAAACAGTGAATCTTCTATAAGATAGCTGATAAGTAAATTTAACACTAGATCTTGCTTAAATGTATAATTGCCTGTAACACAGATTCTAGAAAATGCAGTGAAAAACAAGATATTGTTTTGCAAGCAAGAAACAGACAGTTCAATTGCCTTAGCTATGGGTCAGATCATTTGGAAATATAACATTTATTGCCACATTACCTGTATAACAAACTGTGAAGAATTGTTGGCTGTATTTATGCATTGTATCATTAAGGTAAAAACTTTAGATGCAAAATAAATTCCTTCCTAGAAATTCACAGAAATTGTTGTTGCTTTTTGACAAGTGAAGAGCAAATTCAGGAATTTAAACTGGACCCTTGACAGGATTGTGCTCATTAGAATAGACAAGTTTCAGTTTGTTTGTTGTTTTTAATTTTGGAGTTACATTTCTGTCTCAAACTATATTTACTTTGTCACGGAGGTGTCTTTATTTCCTATACCCAGCATTGCCTGAGTTAAAACTTTCTAATGCTCAGATCTACAGTATGCTACATGGGTTCTTACTTTACGTAGCAACCTCTTTACTTGTTTCTTTACTTGTGCTTCACATTAAATGCTGGGTCAATTTTAAATTATTTGCTATGACCTATAAAGCTTTAAAGGAGGCATCTACTTTGTAGTGTAGTTATAACAGCTGTGGTACCATAAAATTATTCTCTGGGCATTCACTTTTAACTCTTATTCTGTGCTGTCCTTGAATTTTCCTATTTTTAGGATTCAGATTGTGGGAAAAAGAACTTTTCTGCCTGTGTGGTAAGCCTCATCTGTAACTAAGAAATGTTCTATGTGAATATTTTAAAATTTGACTAAAGACTAACCATTATTTTCAAATTTCATTGCCTTGAGATGAATGCTTTTTTAACTTAAATGATTGTCTCAGTAACTGTAATTGTACAAAATTATTCACACTTGGATTAGTGTAATGTTTTGTTTCATTTGTTTTATACACATACTGTATCTAAGTATTGAACTTCATTTTGGGATACTGAAGATGTTATTGTTTATTTTTTCAAGGGCATGTAATTCGTGACAAAAAGTGTACTTTTGTGCATCACTTTTTATAACCCTTCATAAAATATCTTTGATCCTATTTCCCACGAGTAAACGCATTAATAGCTTTCTATCACCCTTATGAAGCTTCAACTGTATCTGTTTAATATATATATATATTATGGGTTTTCAGTCATGTCTGTCATTCTTGAGTTGGTCTGAATTCTCAATGGATCTTCTGTAAGTACAGAATATTGTGTGCTGTCCCAGAAAGGACAACATTTCATTGATTTTTTTAAGGTTTAAATATCACTGAAACTGCAGCAGTTGTTTCATTTGTGGAATGTTCCTTAATGCCAGAAATAAACTCATAATACAAGTTGAACACAGCACAAGAGGTGTGTGGCCTGTAAACATTGCATGTAATCAGAAATATTGGGGTTAACCCTACAGTATGGCACGAAAGTTATTGCCAAAGAATTCTAAAAATTAAAATTGCAAAAGCTATTTCAGACACAACTGTGAGTCTGTCAATATAAACGGTGAAAACAAACAATGTAATCCATTAGATGAAGTTTTTTTAAAAGGACCTCTTTACTCTACATTTGTCTACAATGATCTTTTGCAAGTGACACCTTTCCTTTCAATCCTTTGTTTTTTGGATGCATGATTTAAAAATCTACCATCTAAACATAAGATTTATGAAGTCATTTTTGAAGTTGATTAAATTCAGTCCCCAAATTTGGGATAAGGTATCATTTATGTACATGAAGCATTCATATAAAACAGAGATGTTTTCACATTCAGCAGTATAAGTGTTTCCACATATTCCAGATTCAATTGATATGTTTGATATGTTCCGGTAAAGTACAGTACAGTATGTAAAATACAATATACAGTGTAGCATTAATATAAGTATTTAAAATACTCATCGCACCAGCCTAAATAAAGTACTAGTGGATACTGGACTGCTCTCAATCTAATTGATATACTGTACTTTATATAAATATTATCCAGGCCCTATCAAATGTAATATTATCTATTTTTTTCAGTTTTTATGTTTTATGTGTTAGATCACACAGATCATATAGGAGATTGCTGCCTTTTTCATCCATGAAATTTCCTTTTCACATCTATAAAAGAGCCTTTGAATACTCTCAGCCTTGAATGAAATGAACCATTCTTCCCAAAACAGTACAAATCGAAAATACAAAAGACTAAGACATATTTAATGTTAAGTTGAGGGACTTTCCATTTCTTTGTGCTCATTCATAAATATCCAATTTTAAACTATGCTGGAAAAATTGAGTTCTTATCAATAGTGATTTTGTCAGACTCATAAACTATAGACAACCGTATTCTTAGTTTTGAAGCTCAAAATGAAGTGGCAACTACTGAGCAAACATCTTCCCGGATGGGAAATGTGTTTTTCAGAGAGGTAAGAGACATAATGTAATACATAATACATTTAATCCAACAAGAGCCCACCAATGTCTGCAGAGCATATTGAAAGTTTTAGTTTTGCAATTTATTTGGCAGAAATTACAGTATGTTTTTGCTCACTATCATTTTGTGATACTGTACTGTATATCTAAATAATCTGTTATTCTACTTCATTGTTTGTTGGATAACATGCATTTCACATATTTTTATCTGATATCACATTACTCTGCAGGATAATACGATTTTGTTCCATGGTTTACATACACCTATGGCCAGAGAAACTGTGCACCCTGTGATTTTTGTCTCTACTAAGAGGAAGTGTAGCAAAGCAACGGCTTTTTGCAGGATTAGAATAATGAATCGTTATTTCATTTTTATTCTTTTTATGCTTGCCATAATAATACTTTACCTTCCTAAATAAAGAGTTTTAAACTTTCTTGTGTGGGCCATTAACCAACTGGAATGGAAAATCAAGCTCTGCCACTCAAGCACTACTTCAAACAAGTGGTTGAGCTCTAATAAATGTTGATATTCCTAGTCTATGTGATTTGCCATTCTGCTCTTTTCCCTGTTTGGCATACCAATGTCTTGAAACCAGACCAAGAGATGAATCATTTCAGACAAATGCATGTGCACCTTATGTTTCCAGCAAATATACTGTCATACATTTTACAAATTGCCTATCTTTGCTGTACATGCTTTCTCAAGGACTTCCTTTCGCAAAATGTTATGATAAATATTTTCTGTTCTGTATTACAAAAGGTCAAAGTATAGGGGAGGAAGCATTCTGTTCACCTACAGAAAGATTATATCACCTCACTTTCAATAAACGTTTATCCGGTGGCCCAGAGCCCATCCAAGCACACACTGGGTGCGTGGCAGGGTGCACCCTTGTCAGGACTCCAGTCCATCGCAGGGCACACACAGACCCACACACTCACACTGGGTCAAGTTTCTATAGAATACAATTACGCTATGAGCATTTCCTTGGACTGTGGGAGGTTACTGGAGTACAGTACATGGAGGAAACCCACACAAGCAAAGGGAGAACATACAAACTCTATGCAGATAGCACTCCAAAACTGGGGAAGACAGAGGGAATTTAGAGATCTGACTTAATATGGAAAAGCTGTCTTTAGATTGTGGGAGGACATTGGAGAACACGGATTTTATAAGCACATGCAAACTAAATACAAAATGTGCCTTTGCCATTTGTGTGTTGTGTGCACCATGATGTAATACAATGGCAGACCCTGCGCTCTGACCCCACGCTCTCTCCCTATCTGTGTGTCTGTGTGTCTCATGGAGAGCAAGCTGGGATATGTGAAAAGATCATTCCTAATGCAAGAAATTGTAAAGGGTTAATAAAGTGATGTTATTATTTATGTTATAGTTCATTTCACATTGCAGAATGGAAAATCTATAATAAAGCTGTGATTGAAATGTGTTGTAGACTCACAAAAGCATTTCTTGAATAAGGGTTAGGAGTTTGTGAAGTGCAATAATACCACTAGGATGGATGTCTGGTAGAGAATACAAAAAAATTGCTGAACTTCTTTGTAAAAGAAGACTACATTAGCTTCTCATACTAATAGCCTAATAGCATAATTACCATGTTCAGTCTAGCACCACTGCAAACATTGTGTGTTTGTGTTATTTAGAATCTCTAACTCCCTATTGTTTTTGCTGATGGCCTGTGATGTCATCCATTTATGGGTCCTGCAGGTTTTCCCAGCAGTCCCTGAGTTCTGATTTATGGGCCATTTCACAAGACTAATTGTAGTATATTTGCCTGCAGAGCCTTGAGTGGCACAGTGGCACACTAGCTGCATGTGGAACCAAGTAGCAAATTTCTATCCCAGATGTTCTCACAAAATGAAAGCAGCATTTTCCCTTTGCCAGCTTGATGCTTCTTACAATAGTTTACTATGCTAACAAAGGCCTTACTACTTACAGAAATGTAATTGTTTTACAATAGTTTAGGTGGGTAGCTGTGTCAGCATGCGCAGGCTGAAAAGGAACAAGTCATACTGTAGGTTTATCCCATGCTGAAAAGAGAAGAAAGAAAACACAACGTTTCGGGTGTGGAGCCGTCTTCGGGTGTGTGTTGGTTGTTGCAGTTAGAAAGCAAAATAAAAGCATGGCCACTAAAAAGAAGCATGTTAACAAAAAGAAATATACCCTTGTCTGTCTGGGCCACAGGAAAAGTAATAAATGTATACATACAGTATAGTTCAGGTGGGGAGCTGCATCAGCATGTGTAGGCTGCAAAGGAACAAGTAACAGGTTTATTCCATGCTGAAAAAAAGAAGAGAAAAAACACGTTTCGGCCGTGGAGCCTTCTTCAGGTTTCATGGCCGAAACTTTGTGCTTTTTCTCTCTTCTTTTTTTTAGCATGGAATAAACCTATTCCTTTACATACAGTATATACAGTACTATATACTATTAGAACGTGTACTGTACAGCTCCTAGGTATTGTAGACTGTATTATTTAAAATCCTGAAGAATATGAGAACAGTGATGTACTGTATGGTTTGGGTTTGATTTACAAAAAATAAATTGCCTTGCTGTAGCTTTCAGTATCAATTTATATCTTTTTTTTAGAAACATAAACCGATGATTAAATAGAAAGTACAAATTAAACTGTTGGCCACTTACGGTTTTATCTTGTGGAATTTTATTCCAAATCATCTGACCATTTACTGTGAATTTGCTGAATCTGAATCCAGCTTTTAATTACTGTTCATAGGAAGAACAGCTGATTAGACAGTGGTTAGGATCTCATCCAATATGATGGAATGGCTGCTATCTACAGTTTCACTCTGTGCTGGAAAATTAATTGATTTATATCTGAGGAACTATGGCCAGGGATCAGAAGTTTTTTTCAGTCTGTTATCTTCTATACAGTATGCCAGTTCTTCTGCAAGGTTCCGTTGAATTACGTTTGATATACAGTACAGTGTAGACATTTAAAATGTGCTAATTTAAAATGTGAATTCTATCTATGGAAAGACATATAATATAATATAATATAATATAATATAATATAATATAATATAATATAATATAATATAATATAATATAATATAAGTTCAGGTGGGTAGCTGCGTCAGCATGCGTAGGCTGCAAAGGAACAAGTAATAGGTTTATTCCATCCTGAAAAAAAGAAGAAAGAGAACACAACGTTTCGTCCGTGGAGCCTCCTTCAGGTGTGAGAGAGACAGGGCAGTAGGCAAAGGTAAAGTAGCGGGAGAGCAAAGGTTGGGAGGGAGGAGGAGTGAGAGGCGGGAGCAGGGGACAGAAAGAGAGGCCAATCAAGAGGTGTGAAGTCAGAATGGGTGCAGAGAGGTGTGAAATGAAACTTCCAATGAATGGAGAAAATTTAAAAGAACAGTAGTCTGTCGTTAAGGGAAGGGAGAATGTGTGATCCTAGCTGCAGAATAATTTTAGTTTCGGTGGTCTTTCTGATGTATGAGTTCGGAAAACCGTCTTTGAGAACACAGACGGAGAGATTAGAGTGGTCGTGGCCGTCAGAGGTGAAATGAGAAACAATGGGCTTGGAGAGATCTTTAATCTTCACAGCCATGACGTGTTCTCTGAAGCGGTCTCCGAGTCTCCTTCCTGTTTCTCCAATGTAGATGGCTGGGCATTTACTGCAAGAGATACAGTAAATAAGGTTGCTGGAGGTACAAGATGCTGTCTGGGTGATCCGGAATTGTCCTGAGGGGCCTTGAATGAGTGTGGTGGTGGCTGTGTACTTGCAGGTGATACAGCGATATAATATAGAAGGAGTGCAGTGAAATTATCCCCTGGTGTCCCCAGTGCTATTGTAACTGGGAATCCAGCATTTGAAATTCTTCTAATATATTTGAAAATGCTTTTTTATAAGACATTAGCTTTTCAAATGTATTATGATCTCCAGCATGAGAAGATATTAAAAATGTTGAAGCCTTTAGAGTAAAAAATTAACAAAGAATATTTTATTCTGTAACTGAATGCTACAGTATGTCTTTAAAGTGGTGGTCTCTGTTGCATTTCACATATCTGTATATAAGATATATCTTATACTCTATGTCTGTTTCTATATCCTTCAAGAGCCATTGGAATTTTTTAGCAGTTTAGCAGTTGTACAAAATGCAACTACTAAGCAGTTACAAGAAGTTGATTCAGTATTACGGGAAGCTTTTACATCTGCAACAAAGAGAAATTATAAAAACCAGAAACACTGTTGAGAAAAATTTGTAAGAAAGGTGACATTTCTCTAGTTTTGCCAGTTTGTAATAGTGTAGCAGTGCTAGAGACACAGCAAAAGACCTTATCCATAGGCATTAGTTATGTGATACAGTGAGACATTGGCAGAGAATCATTTTGAACACTTTAAAAGCTCCAATAGCTAGGCCTTTGCTGAAGAAACAACGCTGTCCAACTGGGCCACAGAGGCTTTGAGTGCTTCTCAATAACAGCTCTCAAGTTCCTATTGCACAACATTACTTGTCTTTTGTGCAAGGTTTAACTACAGACAAAACTACTAACCTACAAGGTTTGGTGGAGACTGAAAAACCCTTGAAATACACTTGTACTTGCTTGCATCCATTTGCAATTTTTTTATGGACTGAAATAGAAGGCTGATGTTGATTTTTAGTAGTAAAACGAATGAAGACAACCATGAGAGCTCCAGTATACAGATAGAAGAGAAAGCAGTAATCTGCTGTTTCTTTCCAAGTTGATATAGCTGGTTTACAAGTATATAAAAAAACAAGTCTCTTTGAATTACATCACAACATATCCATCTGCCATTCAGGAAGTCCTGCAGAAGGTACTGTAAGTTTTGCTGGCATTGATAAACATAGGACATGGAAAGCATGGCTGACATGCAAATATTAATATTGGGTACTATATCTGTCTGTAGCATGAGATCTTTAAGAATTGTATTTGCAGCTCTTGTTTTCTATTACCTTTCTTTTTTTCTTAACATAGTGTACATAGTCAAGTGTTATCTTAAAAGAGTCCCTGAGTCTGTTATTATGTTATATTTGATTATGTTCTGTAATGCTCAAAATGATCTTCTTATTTTCACAAATCCAAGAGTTTCATTACAAGTTTCTCTGGAAACAGGTGCAGTTCTAAAAATGTCATCCCCTCGTTTGTGGATTCTCAGGACTGACTAGTGATCCATTGTCTGGCATTTGATCAAGTGCACATCTATAGTGATGCGATACATTCTCTCTTTCAGTTTGAACAAATTACTTTCTGAAACACTACAGGAGCTGAATTGGCTTCCTGTCACGTCCAGGTGTGAAATAAGCAGTTTTCTGATAGTTTTGAAAAGTGTCAATGGACTCCTTGGTCCAGTTTGACAGGAATATTACTCCCCAAAGTACTAACTACATTCTTCATGATGCATGCTTTGAAGCATTGAAGTTGGCAAACTTTTATGTGATTCCTTCAGAAGGCCAAGTCCTCATTCTGCTGTTCAATCTTGCTTTCGTGAACAATGAGGTACAGTACCTGTCATGGGATTTTCTGCACCTTTTTTGACAAATAAACACTATTACAAAAAGAAGTAGGGAACAGACTTCGAAAGGTTCTTGCTTTTGAAGATACAGTAGCAGTCTCATGCTGTATGCTCTTAAGGGACAAGTCATTCACATCATGCTCTGAACTTCGGGACGTATGAAAAAAAACAATAGTACAAAACACACACACAAAACGTGTTACATGTTATCTTATTAAGTTCAAATTTATGTTCCATTATTTTAATCAGGGGCTGCACTGTGGTACAAAACACACACGGACATACTCACCCCTGGGCCAATTTTCCCAGAACCCAACTAACCTACCGGACCTATCTCTCTGGACTGTAGGAGGAAACCAGAGCACCCAGAGGAAGCCCACACAAACAAAAATGGTGTCTCATACAATCAATACAATCAATACAATACAATCAGTACAGTCAGTAAGAAGCAAACAATAAAAATAGGATTTTCATACAGTATATAGCGGAGCAGTGATTAGCATCGCTGCTCAAGGGCCCTGGGTTCAATTACTGAGGTGCTCTCTGTGTGGAGTTTGTATTATACCCCTGTGTACGTGTGGATTTCTTCTAGGTACGCATACAGTGATGGTACTGTATGCGTTCCAGCAGCCATATCATATTATATTCCAGCAGCCATATCACCCTGCAGCTCACAACTGGCAACCCACTGAAGCTAAGCAGGTGTGAGCTTGGTCAGTACCTGGATGGGAGACCTCCTGGGAAAAACTAAGGTTGCTGCTGGAAGAGGTGTTAGTGGGGCCAGCAGGGGGCGCTCACCCTGTGGTCCATGTGGGTCCTAATGCCCCAGTATAGTGATGGGGACACTATACTGTAAACAGGTGCCGTCCTTCGGATGAGACGTAAAAACCGAGGTCCTGACTCTCTGTGGTCATTAAAAATCCCAGGGCGTTTCTCGAAAAGAGTAGGGGTGTAACCCCGGCGTCCTGGCCAAATTTCCCATTGGCCTTAACCAATCATGGCCTCCTAATAATCCCCATCTATGAATTGGCTTCATTACTCTCTGCTCTCCTCCCCACTGATAGCTGATGTGTGGTGAGTGTACTGGCGCACTATGGCTGCCGTCGCATCATCCAGGTGGATGCTGCACATTGGTGGTGGTGGAGGGGAGACCCCATTACCTGTAAAGCGCTTTGAGTGGAGTGTCCAGAAAAGCGCTATATAAGTGTAAGCAATTATTAATTATTATTATTATTACTGTAGGTTAATTGGCTTTTGGGAAAATTGGCCCTGGTGTGAGTGTGTGTGTCCTGTGATGGACTGGCGTCCCGTCCAGGATGTATCTTGCAATGCGCCTGTTGCTTGCTGGGACAGGCTCCAGCTCCTCCACGACCCTGGATTGGATAGAGAGGTTAAAAAATAGATGGATAGATTTACATTATCATAAAGAATGTAACTTTTGAATTTTTAAGACTTGGATATTTTTTTTTCTTACAGTCTCGCTGTAGTTACGTCCCCACAGTTACACCTGTGGGACGTGTCATACATTGATACAGATTGCCTGCAGCGTTGCTGGTGGTTACTTGGGTTTCCATGTGTTATACAGCAGTATCTTTTTACCCACTTGTCCATTGGCTAAAAGCTTTATCTAAGTTCCATCATTTCTTCAGTATTCCTGTGGGTCCTCAACATGCCGTTTAAGTGCAACTCTTGATTGTCTTGCAGCTTTTTTTTAGGGGTCAGAGAGCAATTCCAAGTTGTCTTGGGATATTTTTATAGCTGTCTGAGAGTTGACTGCTGCAGAGTTCACTGCAGCTTATTATTTCATTTGTATGACATACACATTACCTTCATAACACGCATACAGAATATTATATTAGAATACTTGGTTTTTATGTATTTTGTTAATTTTCTTAGTAATGGACGAAATAGGACTTGTATCTCATTTTCACAGATGGCTATCTTGGGCTCTTTAATAATACAACACACTTCTTTATTACAATATCTTTGAAACCGCTGAAAGAAGTATTCAAAGCAGGTCTACATTGTATGGCGTGTGGAACCCAAGCCCCAGCAGTGCAAAGGCATGTCGTCACTGGGCTTGTTTTGAACAATGAATCAGTCCGCTTGCTGTTCTCAAGAAGCTCAGTTTTACTGGACTGGAGTTCATTTTCACGGTTCACCTTCTTCTTCTGTTTCTACGATACTCACTTCACTTGTGTTCACACTGTAATAATCTTGTTTGAGACCTGATATTTAAATCGTTAATTTCATTAGATATATAAATAAATTTGATTTTCGTGGCATTTCACTTGTTTTGAAATCCATTTGATGTATTTTTACTCTGCATTGTGTTGGTCCTAAAGAAAACTCTTCTCATAAACTTCAGCGACTGAGAACAGTGAATAATGAATGCATCTGTGTTTTTTCTAGCTCCATTTTGCAGACATGTCTCAAAGAGAGCTACCATTTCCTCTTCTCTCCATTTTGAATTCCTGGACATTGTTGCATAATGAAGTTGCTTTAATGCCAGGAAGACATTTTTCTGGAGCTGTTATCATCTAATTCATTTCCTGTTCAAACTAAATTAATCATTTAGATCACATTAATTTCATAAAGGGAACTCAGTCTTTCTTCCAAGTCAATATCGGTTCAGTTTGGTTGAATTCATTTAAAAATTGAGCATTGAGGTTCACACTGTTCTTAAGTGAAACCAAACCATACTGATTTTGAAAACGGCTCCACTTTAAATGGGCAAATACTTTAATTTCATACTTTATTACTGGATCTAAGATGCTTGGCAGACAGATCTGACAAGGTCCAATGACATCACCTAATATGCTCCACAACATTCGGGAGACTTTTGTTTTTCACCTGTAAATGAGTCTTTTGGAAATTGCCCCAATCCAGTACCTTAATCTTTATGATGAGTTACTAATTATATAGCAGAGTCAAATTATAGCAGATCCAGGCTGGCACATGTGTCACTGAGAATTTAAATCAACTACCAGAGGACCAGTTTAATATTGCATTTAAGACACTTCCCAAATAATAAATGACCAGTAAAGCTGGGCTTGAATTCATTTGAAGGCACAGCGGTTGCTGGAAAGGTTTTCTGGCACTTCTTAAAACCACATTTTTCTCACTTTTTAATATGGCTTAGACTGTAGCTTGTGAATGAAACACGGGAGACATTCAAAAATGCCGAAGTGTATTTTAAGAATAGTTTTGACCTTCAGCTACTGTATATTTAAAAGCATCCATTTAGAATTTTAATTTACCATTTTCAAAGGCAGAATTCAGGATAGAGCTGGGGCACCTTGTTCATTTTAATTTTTTGTTTAATAACCACAAGGGGATTAAAGGAGATTTCGTTTTCTTTTGCTTTTATAAATACAGAATTCCAGCATCAGACATGTAATAAAGTGTTAAACCAGAGTTCTCCAGCTAAATAAGCTCAGTGGTTATACTTAAGACTGTATTGTAAACACACAGTATATAAAGTATATGAATATCATTATCAAAACATACAGCATAAAGCTTTAATTAACCATTGCCTTGTTAATGATGTGATGATGCTTACCAATGACTCTTCATGAAAGAACATTTCTGTTACTTAATAAACAATCTCTTTGTGCAAATAAACAATTTATGTGCTACAGTAATATTCTATAGCACACTAATTAGACTTACATTGAGAATGTATATAAAAAGCCTATACTCCAGCACCTAATGCTGTCAAAGAAATACAGAAATAGTTGGGATGCTAATAGTAACACTCAGCTAACCAATTCCAAAAACCTTCCAAATCTAGACTACGCATCCTGCCCAAAACAGATTAGATTCCAATTGGTATGAAAATGTCACCTGGCAGCAATGCCTAATGTACAGCAGAATACAAAAGGAAGGAGATATGAAGGGCGGCTATATTTATGACTTGACACAAAAACATATTTAATCGCTAAACTTAGTTTTGATATGTCAAGCAAATGCTGCAGACTGTTAGTAGAGTCTAATGCAAACAAGAACTTCATATTATATGCAATTCAAATCCTTTATTAATAGCCAGTGACCTGTTAGTAAGGCATGTTTGAGAATCAGTGTAATAAGTACCTGATAAAATATTATTTGATGGTTATACATGACATCAAACAGTATGTGCTGATTACTCATTAACAACTGCATAATAGATCCATAATACTGTATATAGTAAAACCATATTTTTATTTTATGTAATGTACAGTATACAGTATACATTTCAAACACTGCTGATAAAAACAAGAACAAATATTAGTGTGGATGTACAGTAAAGATATTTTGTTTTTTTTTTGTTCTGTATAAAATATATCATGCATATTTTATAAATTGCTAGAAATAATATCATTATCAATACTCTACATTTAGGTTTAGCACTTGGAAAGCTATCCCATGACATTAGGAAGAAATATTTTCTATGAATGGTGGAGTAAAAATAGAATTTCTGAGTTTTTAGAAAACAAAAGCCTTGTGGAAGTGAGATGAAATACATAAAGTCATAAAGGTCGAAATAATGCCTGAAACAGTTTATCACAACAATGTTGACTGAGGTACCATAAAATTAAACATTGTTTACTCCCACTAGAGTATAAAAATTGATTGTTTTTACCCTTTCCTTCCATGCATAGCAGAAAGGTGTGAGGTTGATTTAATGCATGTTGCACAACAGTTGGTGTTCTAAGTTTGGGGTATGCATAGCCTCTTTGGGGACATTTCCTCTGAGCTTACTTGAAAAATAATTTTGCAGATTTTGTTACAGATTATACTGGATTGCTAAATTCAAAAGCAATATTACAATATTACAATAGCAATATTCTGTTTAAAATTTGTCTGTTTCTTTTTTACTTCAAGCTTATCTAAAAGTTTCATAAGGTGTGTTGACTTGTGCTTATGGATTATGCAGAATTGATTAATAATGCCCTGGTGATAGTTCTTTGTGATTTTGTTTTTATTTTTCAAGAAGTTTTTCAATACCGTACTAAAGACGTAATATCTTATTAAGTATTAAGATAATGTAAAATTACATGTAGCCTTCACTTTGGAATTGGGGTTCTATCTTTAGTAATAGCTTACATATTTCTAACATGTTCTTAAGTCATGTAAACGTAGACTCATGGGCTATAAAACCCTTATCTAATGGCATATTGTCTGCTTTTAATGCCTTTATTACAAACCAATGTCCAACTATAGTGCAGAGAATCCATGCATAATCCACCGAGTTCAGCTGCTTTATCACCGAGATGTTATAATTAACAAGCAGTTAGCGGAGCCTAATTTGGCCAACAGCCATGTTCTCTTCTGTATCGGCAATGCGAATCATTTTTTTGTAGCTAGTAACCTATTAATAAGGTGTGTTTAATATTCAACATAATAAGTACCTACGTAACAATTACTTGTTGGTTATACAGTACACGTTTTAATATGTATTGATTACTTATAATTACTTTTTTTAAGCTTTATGGGTAAGGTTCAGTCTAAGAAAAGGCCTCCACTGTTTTGTTTTAGTTTCTTTAATTAAAATGCAAAATTACAGTATTTTGCATGGTATTTGTTTTAATGTGGCAGCAGACATTCTGTGTAGAAACCTGCTGAAAATCAATGAGATTCAGATTTCCTGTGATAAAACACCCAGGTCTTTTTAAAAATTTCTATTAGATTTGATTTCATGGCGTTTTTACCATGGGCTCTAGAAAAAAATAAAAAATGTATTTCATCATTTTTAATACAGTGCTGCTGTCATGTATAGATGTGATCTAAGTCTTGCATTCATTCTGATAAAGTGTCAGTTATATTGTACAGCAATACAAAAATGAAATAAAAAGTTATAATACATCTGTAGACCATTTTGTAGTTGACTTCCGCAAGTAAACACAGAATTTTGGTCCTCTGCACAATAAAATACAAAAAGACGAGGTTTAAGTTAAATTGCATGAGGGGAGATAGACAATGCCCTAAGGATTTTGGTGAGATAGGGTACTGTTCATGAGGGTAAGAAGCAATACATACATTCGCCTTTCAAACTGAAAAGCCATCTCAGTTTGCAGACTTAATGATTAGATATGCCAGATTTGCAAGAAGAACTGACTATATTGCCCAGACATTTGACACATTGAGAGTCAGGCATGGTACTCTTAGACGCATTGAATCTAAAACATTCAGAAAGCAAAAGTGGATGCATTCAGACGCAACCTGTAATATGGATTCTATGACTGCTAAATTTTGTAGTGGATGAATCTGAAAAGACATCATTGTGCCTAAATAACAGTATGAAGGATACAGTGAAACAATGTTTCTCATAATAATTCAGAATCCTCTAAAAATGTCATCAAGCTGTGACATTTCTCTAAAAAGATAAAAGTGACATGCTATAGTATCGGTGGTGGTTTTTATGACACAATATTTAGACAGGCTTCTAATCCAGTTATAATTCCATTATTTTTATTGGAATCCAGTAAATGCAAAAAAGTACTAAAGCACTTTAAGGATGCTGTTCACTAAGGCAGCCTCACACATTGGTATTCTAGATGAATCATATCCTTGACTTTGGGCAAGCTTTGTAAGAATGAACCTTTTCTTTGCTTAATGAAATTAAGCATTTCATATATGCAACAGCATACTTTGTACTGATTTTAAATGAAAGTTTTATCCAAATCACATGAAAAGTTTTTATTCATGGTAACTCATTTTACTTCTAAGACTCGGGGAACTCGTCTTGATCTATAGAAATAATAATAATAATAATAATAATAATAATAATAATAATAATAATAATAATTACTTGCACTTATATTGCGCTTTTCTGGACACTCCACTCAAAGCGCTTTACAGGTAATGGGGACTCCCCTCCACCACCACCAATGTCCAGCATCCACATATCTGTGGATGACATATTGACATATCTGGATTATTTACAGGTACAGAGAAGAGTCTGAAGTAAGGTTCACCCAAATTTCAATGTTTTACTTTGCACACTCTTAGGAATTAGCATTTCACTTGTTTAGATCCCTTTCCACTGGCTTCAGACAAAGATTTATCTCTATGTGAAATTCTGCCGGATCCCCATGGGGAAATGTTTTAAAAGTCTTTATATATTAGTGTTTTTCAAAGCAACTCTCAAACGGAATGCTAATAAACCTTCCAAAAAGCATGTTAGATAAGTTGTTCATTCATAAAGACAAAATATTTACTGTTTCTTTACAGTATTTATTGATTATTAACCTTTATTGTCAAAGATTCAAGCTTTAGAATAACAGAAAAAGTCTCGGAAAATAGTCACAGGATAATAAGAAGATTGGATTAACAGCAAGGATTGGCTGAAAGGAAAACAGTATAGAAAATGTTATTTTATCTTGATGTATTTTTCCCTTAATGATAATGTTGGTCAACTGCAACAAAATAAAAAAAAAAACTATTGAGATTAAATAGCGACATTGCTATTATTCACCCAAGCCACTATCTTATTAATTGACATCTAGCCTTATATTCAAAACAGGCACTTAAATTGGTAACTTTTTCACATTTTATTGTGTTACAGTATGAAATTATTAATGATCACTGATGTCAGTTATTTCTCTCAAGGAATGGCATGGTTTAATTGATTGCTATAACTCGAGATGTGCTTTCAAACTTTTTTAACACACTGACACAATAGCAAGAATCATAATTGCTTCAAGCTTTAACACATCTTATGTTATTACTTGAGAAGCCTCATTTACAGTTTCCAGTCTGCAGCTTGTTACTGGAGGGCCCGGTATGAAATATTCAAGCCCCGGACTCAGCAGGTCTGGACGCCGATCGGAAACCTATGCCTTAAAGCCACGGACGTAGGGCGACTTGGTGGTAGGCGGGCCTCCTGGCGTCTGTCTCCCAATGCAGAGCCAGGAATATTGAAAGCGCAAGGATTAAATAAAGACGGACAAAACAGGGGGCATGTGCATGAAATCAACTAAGATATGAAAGGGCCGGAGCGCCCTTAAGAGGACGGCTTACGATCGTGACAGTAACTGGCCAGCACATGTTTAATATATGCCTTAAACTTATATTAAATCAATGAAGCATGTACTGTATAGTACAGTATGTACAGTATTGTATGTATTAGTTCTTTATAAATCTCAAAAGATAATTTTGGCTAGCTAGCCCATCTTTTGATAAGTTCTTGTATGTCATTCATAAAATGTGTCTGCTCTTCACCATGTTTGTTTAAACAGAGAAATGTTTTAGTCTTTATTTTACCCACTGCTTTTTTTATTCTGAGTAATCCATAATTGGCCTTTTATAATTTGGAAAAGATCAATGATTTCAAAATGCTTCCAGTGTTTTAGGGGATGTAAATGAAGATGTGCTAAACTGTCTCCTCATTTAAAAAGTCAAAAATACAAACTCTACCACTAGGTTGTAAAGTAAAGATCACATAAAATGAGTCAAAAAAGCTCTAGATCATATTTGATTTTATATTGTTTTTGAGAAGTATGAAACCCGTTATTGATGTACAGTACACAATTACACAGTCATGTGTCATTCAGAGGCAAATCCCATCAACCATGTCTTTGTGAAAGAGCTCTCTTGTACTCCTATGCTATAATTTTTAATGTTACTTTACAATTTATTGCTATTTCATGTTTTTTACTAAGAAATGAATAGTATATTAAAAAATGTTGACTATTTTTATCTGAACAAGGCTCTTGTGACTTGTCATGACTTATCATTGGAGTAACTGGCTTTTAGAGCTGTGAACACTCTGATAGGAAACATGGTTCTTGTCATTTACTTTTGTCATATCTGCCAGCCTTTCAAGATGTAATTAACACTTCTTAGGCCATATCTGATGAAGTTGAAGCAATAATTTTTTTTACATGGTTTAAATGACACTTTAAAGAGTCATTTTGCTCATGGTTTGTAGATAACATACAGTAGCACATAAAGAAATCAGCGTGGCAATCATCTTTTCATACTTGTAAATTAAGAAACTAAAATAATATCTAAAGCAATATTAACTCTGAAGCAAAGTTAGGCTGTGATAAAGTCATTGATATATACTGTATATAAAAATGGAGGAGAGTGGTGAAATTGTTCAATACATTTTTTCAAGGGTCATGATAGCTATGGCACAAGAACAGTAAACCTTTGACTGCATGAAATAGTTTAATTTTAAGAAGTTTGTACTGTACATGTCAAAGTACACAAAAGAGTAGGTAGGGCTAATACATACTGTATATGCTGGGCTAAGTAATACATATATGAAAATAGTGAGATGTACTGTATTTATAAGAACTGAGTGTTTTAAAGGAGTTTAATTTTGGAATTTTTAATGAACTTCATATGACATTTTTAATAGTGTTAATTTTGTGTGAGTATCACTCTTTTCCCAAACACAATAACATCACATTCTGGCTCTCCAAAGCTTGGTTTACATCCTTAAAATAATGAGTTTTCTAACAAAACCTACTGCCTGGGATATATAGTACAGTATTCATTGATGGGTAAAAAACTGAATGCACTGCTTTTACATAACAGTAACATATACCAATTGTGACAATTTTATTCATAATAGATGAAAAAACAGAATTAAGTAGTTTTTGTTTGTAGCACTGGTTGATATTTTATTTTATTTTTTATAAGAAAGGTCTGAAAACTAAATGAAAAAAAAAACTGGACTACCATGAGAGAAACTGGATTTTGGAAAAACACTTGGCAAACTAAACTGTAGATCGTATATCACTGTACTGTAGGTATGATGATAGACCATGGTGCTGCAGCTCGCTTGCCTCAATTTCAATGTCTTTGATTTGCCTTAAGAGAAAACCCACAAAAGCTTGATTAAGCTTGTTCCATATCAGTTCCCCTTGTAGGCAGAACTCTCTTGAGGTCAAATAAAAACTGCTCAGGTTGAAGCCAGTCTCATAAGACTCAGTAGGTCAAAATTATACATTTCTAAGTTACAGCTAGTGAAACGTGCGTCAGACAAGGCAAGGACATCAGAGCATTTTCACTAAATGTACTGTGTAGGAATGGCAATTAAAATATTTCATAAAATAAAGCATTTTTAATCAAATAACATTAATTATTCATTAATTAGTCAATAAAATATATTAATTATGTTTAAGTCTTAAATTAGTAACCACACTAATTAAAATCTTATGAACGTTTTCAGCCACGTATGGCCTCTATACTCTAAAAATATCAAGCCACAATAACAAATGGAAGGCCTTAAGAGGAACTAATTTATTTTTGAAAGTTTGGTAACAATTTCAATTAATTCAGACAATGCTGTAATAATTTGATTTAATAATTTAGAAGTTTGTTACAGATCTGGTGTTTACTGTACTTTGCTTGGCTAAGAGAACCGGGCATACTGGGCATCAGGAACAGGTTATGAGTCCCTGCTACCCAGAATCTGGATAGATAAAATGCACCAAGCAGCTCCTGTATAGTTTTCAGGTCTTTCCACAGATTCTCAATATGATTCAAATCAGGACTTTGACTTTGACGATGCTATTCATTCTTATCCTTGCTCCACTGTAGCTTTGGCCTTCTTCTTTGGGTCATTGTCTGACTGAAACGGTGAATGTTTGTCCCAGTTTTGGGTCTGAAGCAGGATTTCCTCCTAGATTTACAGTACCAGTACGGCATTTTGCTTCCAGCACCAAGCGTGACAGTAGGGATGGTGTTGTCTGAGTGATACACTTCACCATGCTCGACAGAGACATTCAGGGTGTTTGAAATTGTTTTATACCCTTCTCAGGATTTGTGCTTTCATGAAACTTCTCAGAGTTGTTTTGAAAGCTCCATTTGTCTTGATGGTAGACCAGGTACAAATTGTATACTGTATATAACAACATTTATTTTCTACTGTATGACAAAGGGTTATGACTGTAAGCTGTAAAACAACAAAATGTGAAAACTGTCTGAGGGTCTGAGTACTTCTGCAAGACACCGTGATAGAGGTGGATAAAGAAGTGAATTAGACTATACAAACAGAAGTGGTCCTTGAGAAGCTTTCACCCTCAAATGTTCACTTAGCTGAGCAAGGCTGGGTATGATCAATACCGAAAAGGTACAGTAGGTCTCCAAGGAAACATTGGTTACTGCTGGAAGTGGTCCATGCTGGTGCTGCTCTGGACCATAATTTTCAAACTAGTGCTCCAGTATGGTGGCTTGGGATTCTGTATGTCGACATGGGTGTTACCTAACCAAGATCTTGATTACTTTGGTCATTATTGATTCCATGGCACTGCTCCCAAACTGTTAACCCCTTTGGCTTGCTTAATCTGAACCCTTAATTCAAAAGGTGAATTAAGTTCCCATTTCTTTATCTTATCTACTTACTGTAGGTGGGAATGCCTGTTTGGATTTGCAGCTACTCTATATGTTACCTAGATAGATGCTACGTTTCAGTTGTAGGTGAACATCATCCTGTCATAAGAATGAATGGTAACAAAGGAGAGAAGGCCATTTGGTCCAGCTAGTCTGATTGGCATTTAGCTAGTGGATCCATGGATCCAGCAATTTCTTGCTAGAAGTCAGTGTATCAGATTCAACAACATGTCTTGGTAGCTTGTTTCAGACTCCCACAGCTCTTTAGTTAAAGATGTTTCTCCTGTTTTCAGTTAGAACAGTATGTACAAATCTTTTTAGGATTCTTCAGCATAAAACCTGCAATATAAATGCAAGGAATTAGAACTCTTATTAATTACACCAGACCTTTTCTACGCATTTAATGTCACAGTGCTGTGCTAAGGGAAAGAGAGCTAATGAAGTGGCTCTGGTGTGTTGCTGAGGGCAACAGCAAACATGGCTAATGTGACAGTTCAGCCTCAAGAGTTTACATCCCTAGTAGTGGAGGATTTAAATATCTTCAGTCGTAATAGGTCACCCTAAATCTCCTACAACTAAAAACTGGGAACACTTGTACGTTATTGATCCATTAAACGAGTAATTTATTTAATTAAGGGAGCTAAGATCCTTAAGTACTGAAGGGTATTCAGATTGTTGTTTCTAATGATCTCTGAATTACTTAATTAAACTAATGACCTGCTTACTAATTCACAATTTAACTGTTTCAAGTCCTTAGAAATTAATGACTTTATGGATCTATACTGCATAACATCCTGCTGATTTACACAAAGCCCAATTCAGGGCATAAGAACCTACTGAGCCAAAGGGACATTATGTTTCATATCTAGTCAAAAGAGTACTGTGTGCGTCCTTATCTCCACGGATGCTTATAAACAGCTAGTGGAATTAAAGCGACAATGATTTGCAACCGTCATCTCAGCTGGTTTTGATCTCCCTACTTTCACATCTCTCTAATATTTTGGTAAAGCAATGTTGTTTTTTGTTTTCATTTGTGAATTGCTCTCTTTAAACCAATTTGTTTAAGGCTAATTCTACATTTGAGTTAACTATCATGTTTTTAAAACAAAATAGTTTGCAGTTTGATGAGAACGGGCTTGCAATTTTTGTTCATGTTTATTTTTTAATGTAAGGACGACTTACAAACTTGTGCTAATTATATTCTTCCTGGGACATTTCAGTGTGTGACAACAGTGTGGAGCTTGGCATTAACAAGTGTGACAAAACTGGAACATTTGAAATTGGGAATGCATTACTGACAGGTATCTATCAATTACCTGAAACCAGACATTTTGTTCTGTCAATTTGTCAGATATTAAGCTGCATTTTCCCTCTTTTCCACAGCATACAGTATGTCTTCCTTAGGAAATCTACAGATTTCAGACAAATTAGCATAGAAAACTACTTAGTCAATGAAAAAAAGAAATTGTTATACAATAGTGGCGAGATTATATTTCTCACAGGTACATTATTGTAAAATGGCAATGAACTCTGAAAAGAAAATATTTAGAATTCTAAAAAAGACACCTGTTATAATAGCTCAAAGGAATACAATTCTCTAAGGTACTTAAAGGCTATAGGTACTGACATAAGGATGCAAATTAAAGTAATAAAATCAGTACGAATGCTAGACTGTCAGCAGAGAGGATATCCTGTTGATTGGTTTGTTTCATAATCAATTTGATCATGTCTGTGTTCTGAAATGTACACGGTACAGTATATCAGCCAGAATCACAGACATATACCTGGGCTGAAAAGAAAAAAAAATGCAATCCCTTCACTACAATAAGTTACCATTCATGGGTCGTTTCCCTCTTGTACAAAACAGAGATAATGAAACTAATTAGTCTGACTTCAGTTTAATTTATCAGTGAAATTGCTTACATATGACACTGTTAACTACAAGTAAGTGTCTACCCTTCATTTTCTCTTGAAATTGATGAATACCTCCTAATTATGAATGTAAGTGGAAGATGACAGATCTTATATGTACAGTACAGTATATGAATGGATGTGAAGACAGTAACATATCTTGAACATTAATTCTTTTTAGGTTACTAAACAAAATACTGTAGCAGGATGACTTTATTCTCTGGGCTAATTTGCACTTGTGACCAGTGACATGCTTTCAATATTTTTCCCTTTTTTTAGTTTGTTGGTGTTTAAGTTTGTGTTCCTTTCTTTACCCTAGCCTGGGGTAAGTAATTACCAAGTCACCAAACCACAGCAAAACCATGTTCCAGATGTAATTATAAGATGATCAGCTGGTACCGGTGTAGTGGTCATCAGTGCTTCCTTACATTACCGGAGCCTTGGGTTCAATTCTGTTGCTGGAATAAAATACATATGGATTTCACATACTTTGGTTTCTACCCATCCAATTAATTTAAATGGTCCATCCGATGGGACAACAGAGTTTCTTCTCCAAGATGAAGGAAACCCAGGACTTTACCTCAATATTCTGTCCTGTCAGAACTGGCTGTGGTGCTTTGCTACTGTTTACATGGAATCAAGTGTAGACAGATTGTTGAAGTGATGTTTTCCAATTATATTCAAAGAAACTAATCTCTGCAGCAGATAATTATAATGAGAAGGTGATTCCTGAGCCTTCAGAATCATAACTGAAATATGAATGCTTTCAACAATCCTGAAGCAACATTATTCAAATCACTGTACATCTTCATTTATCAGCCAGCCCTTCAGTGAAGAGCATCTTATACCTGTTTCTGCAGGGATGTATATGTGAAACTAATATTTTAGATAATGCTGGTAAGTCCAAACATGTGTCAAATAAATTAATTATTAATTAGATCAGGCAATCTGTCCAGCAGTGCAATTTTGCATTGGCTTCAATTATTTACCAGCTGGCTACTTAATTTGCTGTGAATAACATTCCTTCCAATAATTTGCACTTCTTGTAAAAACAAGGTTTCCTGCTGTGTAAGGCTCATATTTTAAGTATTTTGTGAAAACTCTTTTTTTATTGGAAATAATTGTATATATATTTTAAAAAGAAGAGTAAAAGAACATATAAATATAAGAACAATAAAGTACTATTTTACATACTGTAGTAAATTATCTTTTTGAACTCCTTGAGCCTGGCGTTAGACAATCACGGTACTGTACATAGCACTCAAAAAATCCTGCTGCTTATACGACTAATCTCAAAGCAGCTGATTTGGCTTAATTATATTAGATTTCTGTGCTGCAAATGATGGCATTCTATTCTTTCTGTTAAGAAGTTTGGTATATCTGTTAAATTAAGTCTTGCCTTATGACATCTCAAGATTTTGTTTTGTTTTACCTCTAGTGCAGCACAGGGATCGAAACTGGGCCCTCTGCTGTTTACTACAGTACACCCACTCCCTGGGCTACGTAAGGCCTGGGTCCAGGAAGTTTTTGCATAATCCATACCTGGCCGGAGCTGGGAGTCGGCTTTTCTTAGCCATTGCATAAGCACATATGGAGAATCACCATTCCTGATCTGGCAGCGATCCTACTTTATTTAGCCTTCGCTGTTTCTGGGAGTGAAGAATGAGGGACAGGAGAACACAAATGCAGACTCACCCTTTAGTGGTTCTTTAGTGGTTAACGGGTAGAGAGCAAGAGAATAGCAGCATTTATCAGTCCATTAGACAGAGCCAGAAAGGAAACTTTCCTCATTTACAGTATACTGTATATTGAGAGAGAAATTAAAGAACGATGGATGAAAGAAAAGCTTTAAAACCCTATAATTAGAATAAACACCAAATATATGTTTAAAAATATACAATACAGTAAATAAATTAGAATGACCTTTTAACAAATGTATAAATGCTGTACATTTCATTACCCTACACTGAATTCTTACGTAATTAAACACAACATTAAAATACACTGGAAATAAGAAAATCACATGGTTGCTTCCTTGACATGATTACAAAATCGGTTACTCACAATTGTCGATTAAATATTGCAAGATAGTATGCAAGTGTGCAAAGACGAGGCTAAAGTCTAAAACTTGGGCTTTACAAATATATCACAAAGTCTTCTTACCTAGAACATTTAGTTATAGGACCCGAAGGGAGGTTTTCATGTAAAATTGAATTTGTATACAGTAGGTCCAGTCTTACTGTTACCCGGGGAATGGGTGTTTTTATACAGCAGGTATCCTCTTGGTTAAATACTAAAACTACTGTACATCTGTATCATTCTTTATATAGAGATGATGCTCAAATATATGCACATTCCACAGATACTGAGGTAGCTGTTTGAGTACGTTCTGATTGCATTTCTGATACTAAAGCTTGGAGGAAAATATTTTGCATCTTCTTGTGTTGAGACATAGGATATTGGGTTCTGTAAAACCCATTGCTATAAACCCATTGTCAGTTCTGTAAAATCATTGCTATAAACTTGTCAGTGAAGGTTGTTGTGCTTGAGTTCCTATCCTAGATCCTTTTTAGGAATGCACACTTACAGTATGTTACAATATTTTCAGTATTCAGCAACTAGACTTCTGACTAAATCAAATGCAAATGGTAACATTACTCCTGTCCTGTGTGCTCGCATTGCCTTCCTCTCAGGTTTCATGACAGTTTTAAATCCTTATGGTTGTGCTGGAGGCACTATGTGGTACTGTTCCTTAATATGTAGAAGGTACAGTACAGTATATTATCAAATCACTCCCCACCACATGATCTTCATCCTGCTGATTCTGGTTTATCATCGGTCATCTAGACAATGGGAGCCAGGGTCTCTTGTAGCTATACCCTAAAGCAGGTTTCTCCTGGTCCTGTAGAACCACACACCTGCTAGTTTCAGTCCAGCTAATTGGAATCTTATTTGAACTAACAACCTGCTTGATTGGAACATTTACACGTTTTCTTATGATCTGTAATAGTGAAGGCAAACTGCAACATGTTTAAGAGCTGCAAATAGTGAAAGAGTTTAAATTCATCCCATTATTAAATTGATTAAGGGTTCACTTCTGTTAATGAGAATTTGGAAGAAAAACAAGTAGGAGTGTGTGTCTTCAGTACCAAGATTGAGAAACACTGCCTTGAAAGCTCTGGAACACCATCCCCGAGAAACCAGTGATTCATTTTACATTTACATTTCTTGCCTTTCAAATTTATGTATTGTAAAGCTCTTTGAGATGATTGCTTTTAAAATTGCAATACAAATTATTATAGTTATTATTAGTATAGGTACATTACAGGGCAATAAAGCAAAAAGATATATAAAAGGAAAAAATAATTGGTAATTATTACCTTTATCCTTTAACTGAAACTCCAGTCTTCTGATGTTGTGATTGTGAGGATCAGTATGCAGAGTCTGCACCTCCTCACTGGAGAATGGTGAGATCAAACCGCAGATGGGGATATTCGTGCCATTCCCTTCAGCAAGCTCCTTATCCAGATTGTTCCAACAAACCCTCCTGTCCAATGGCATACCCTATGTTCCAAAATTATAAAGCCGAAATAAGTAATTGTCTGTAAGTCATTTTGGATAAAAGTATAAACCAAATAAATAATTGGAAAGACTGTCTGTTATACCTCCCAAGGTTTAGCGATGCTTGAAAATGTAATTTAATTAAAACACACTGCATCCCTGGCCAGCTTATGCTGTCAACAGCATTCTAAAACACATTAAACTAAATCAGGCACTCTCTGATCTGAGGGGATCATCCAGGTAAGTACTGTATTTCATGCCAAATGCAAAATGCACTGTTCAACCAGGTCAAATCCTGTCTGTGTTATTCACAGGATAGTCCAAGTTCCTGTGCTACGGCTGATTTATGAGTGCTACTGGGACTCAGTGGGTTTGTATTAGACTGAGCTTCTTTGCTTGCCTTATGGTGGCGACTCCTTTATGTCATCAACTGAACGTATAGTTAGCTTCGTTATAAGTCAGCTTGGAACAATTGCCTCTGATTTAATCACACAACCGCATGGTTCAGCACATACAGTACAATGAAACATGGAACATTTTTTATGCTGTCTGAATTATAAAGCACATTTTGCTCCTAAATGAACATTTTTATTCATAACAAATTCCATAAGCTGCATGGATAGACAGTGTAACAGCAGGGATGTATACCTAATAAAAGCTTGTTTTTATCCTGAACCAGACTCCCACTGTTTTACAAACATCACTGTTCACTTTGTTTCAGGAGTGCTCTTGCTTAATACAAATGGTTTAGACCATGTTGGGACAAGAAGGTTGTTGGTTTGGGTAGTGGTCACCTAGCCTTTGCTCTTGAAAGTCCACTGTAAACTGCATTGAAACCACCAATATTTTGTCATACAACCTTGACCAAGAATGTCAAACCATCCCTTCAAAGGTAGTTCATTTTTGCAGGAGTACTTGTGCTGAGAATCCCCATTACGCTTGTGCCAGCAGCAAATTTATATTCAATAGCTACTAAAGTATCTGAAACTATAGAACCTTTATGGAAGGCATCCGCAAAATACAGTAGTGCCCCCAAACAAATTTAATAATGTTGTTAATTTTAAATGGCATAGCTATGTTACAGCCAGTATAAAACACTTCATATTGTGCAGTTGCCATGAAGTGCATTACTTCTGGATTGATTAAAGGCACTCAGATTTGCCTTGGACCTTATGACCACAAGCATGATCTATGTCATGGAAATCTTAAAGTTCATTATAGTTTACACCTAATATATTTCCATGCTGAGCTACACCAAAAAAAGAGGTTTAATTGGTATGGTCTCCATGTGTGGCAGAGAAATACTTGTGTGAGCAACTTCGTGTTCCTAGAGAAACAGATTGCTGGAGGGAAAATTAGTTGGGTATTTCTAATTAAGTATTGATATAAGAAATAATAAAATAATTGTTTTCACTTAATACAGTAAGTGCGCAAAAAAACATTTCCATGTTAGTTGCATTGTTATGGAGAATTGTGAATTAAATGCAATACGAATATGCAAAATCACTGCAGTGTATTCATAAGACTTTGCAATCTTACTAAACTAGGGAAACCTCTGCAGAAATAGTTGTGTGAATCTGTGCAGCAGATGTATCTCTTGACAAATGCAGGAGAGCCATGCCGCAGAATGAAAATATCTTCATCCATAACATTAAACTCTCAGCTAGATCTGTAGAAAACCACAGGAGGCTCGACGGTAACTAACCTTTCTGCTTCAAAGCACAGAAGGAAGCATCTGAAACATCTGACAGTAGAAAAAAAACAAACAGCTGACGTAACAATACAGTAGCTGAGGAAATAAGACAGACCTGAAGCACAAGATAATGTTCTAATGACTTGTGTTTTGACAGCAGTAAGAAAAAAGGGTCCTGTTGCTATTAATGGCAGTTGTAGCTAATTAAAACAAATCAGCAGTCAGAGTGCTTGCAAATTAAACCTTTCAAAAAGTTTTCATACTCTAACTTTTCTCTGTGAAATGCCTTTTCAGTCATATTTCTCCTCTAGAAAATATGGTTGCATTGCACTCATGAGGAAAGAACACTCTACAGTATTTTCACCTTTAAGTATTTTCAAAGGGGCTGATGATATCAATTACCTACAGCTGTGGATAGCAGGCAAAAGAGACCATATGTGTTGAGATCTCACCAGTGACCTCAATACAGGCAAACATGAATGTCTGAACAGTGTGAAATATGTTGATCCAATCTCAAAGGACATGTATTGGAAGTGTTAGGAAACAACGTCTGCAGTTTTCTCTTAACAAGCATGGTTTTTGCTAAGAAATCATCATCTTTAAGTTTAGATTATTTTTTCAGTTCGTGGTACCGTATACAGTACGTACTGTATGTTAGTATTATGAGAAAACATCAGTTTACTGTTCTACTATTCTCTTGGGTCAGTGGACCTTTTAAACTAACACTCTATTTTTCTTCAATTGGGTACACACTGTATTGGTTGTCTGCCAGTTTTGAGTCCATGTTTAAGAAACTTTTAATTATAACAAAGTATTAAAAGTTTTGAGAGCATGGTGGTGGGTTTAAATTCATTTTCATATGCTCTTTCATTATTGACCTTTCATCTGTTTTCCTTTTCTTAGTTTAATAGTCAAAAACCCAAGTGTACATTAGTATGCACAGATTAAGCCTCTCCCAGGTATAGCCACAGTGTATTCACATTTTAAATTCAGCAGCTCCGCACAGCTTTCTCCAAAATACAATTCTAACTGCATGACCTTCCCTCTCTCTCGCCCTAAGAGTTAATGCGGCCTACAGTATGAACTGGGCCATGAGATGCGGGGTTACAGGATATTTGCTTTTCAATTTTGGTTTATGAAACCTGAAACTTTGACCTGATGATACAACGTGTTAAAATGTCAAGTACTTTCTCAGTTCAGGTCCTGTCATTGCATTGAGAAATATCTATTTTGGAGCATTGCTGTTACGGATAAATAAATGTGGAAATACACAGTATACTGAACATTATTGAAATAATTCTAACCTGTGTGGCATTAGTCCCCATCTTATATAATAATACACTTGTATATGACAAATTTTATCCTGACTACATCTTTACAGTGAATTTCCAAAATAAAGTTTATCTGAACACAACATTTAAAAATGAAAAGCGTTCAGTTAATGATATGAAACATAATGTGATAGAGGAAATACTTCCTACAATTGAGATATAATATTGAAGGAAAAAATCTGATTATATTTTATCGTTTACATAGAACATACTTTTTTCCCATTTCCATTTGAGACACACTCAACTCAGATTCTCTGGAGATCAAATCTGGCAGATAACTAGGTGAAGGTAATTGAATCTGATAGTCATCAGGACTGACCTCTAACACCTAATCTATGGAAGTCACTGTGCAGGAATGGACTGCCACATATTATCATAGAGGCAGTGAAAACGGAATGCTCTGATCTCAATTTGATGAGTGACTCAGGATCTTGAATAATTGAAATCCCATACCATTCAACAGGCAGTTAAGCACAATAAATGGGATACAATAAAAGATGACCCAAATGTATTTCACTTTGACTTTGTACACCATTTGAATTTCAGAAATAGGTATGCGTATGTATTTATATATAGGTGACTGGCTCACATGGTTCAGCAGTGTGCTAGTAATGCAAAAGAATGCGGTTTTATCTCCGCTGACCCCAATTTACTAAGCCATCTGGTCCGTTTCATGATTGCAGAATGTAGGCCTTTTCACTACAACTCAATGTAAGTGTGTTAGAAGTCTGTTCAACAAGTTACAATTAAGAGGGGTATATTATTTATATATCCTGTAGATAGTCCATTCTACTGAATATACTTTCCAGCAGAAAAAGCTTGTTCATACAAAAACACAAAAAGTACAGGTTTAAATGTTCAAATTAAATATTTCTGTGTAGTATAGTCACTTTATGGCATGTGTAACATAATCAAATTTATTTTTTGCAAGGACTACCACAACACGGAGCTACTGTACAGTATATGTTTGGAATCAGGAACTGTGTAAGATATAAATAGGCACATGTAGCATTTAAATAATGTACAAAAGTGAACAAGTAGCCATTAGAGCTTCTGAAGAAACAGAAGGGCACAAATCTACAGATCTTAGGGGAGGAAATTATGTATATTTGTCAAATTACAGTATATTCCTCTGGCACATACAGTAGAGATTTGTTTTGTTAGCTGAATAAACTGCTTGGACCCTAATCAGAATGAAAGCAGTTCAGTTAGCTCCCTGTGTTAAGTTTAACTTTGCAATTTCAAACTAAATTTTAACAAATCAATTGACTCGTTTGACTTTGCCTGCATAGTGTGCACATAGCCATGGAGTGCTCAAGTGACTACATTACAGAATGGGCCCTGAAACAGGACAGCCTGGAGTGTGAATGCTGTGCTTGTCTACAGATAAGGTTCTTTTTTCTAGGAGAGCATTTCATTTCTACAAACAGTAATTTAAATGTGCTAGAAACTTTTCTTACTAAAACAAAAAGTAAAAGACCTTAGACATGAACTGTATCACATGTGAGAGGTGGAGGTGCCTGTGTGTTATAGATTACTGTAGAACAGACTTTGTCTTTTGTTTTCTTATAAAGTTAAACACTGTGTTGCTGTGGAGATTAACATTAAATACATTTTAACCTCAAGTTACAGCAGTTTGTTTCAATAGGATTTCACAAGTGGATACAGACCTCATGTACATAGAACAATAAAATGAACAATACAGCCCGTGCTTCATTCTGCTCCCCTTTGCCTATCGTTGGACAAATTTTAAAAAGCTCTGAAATGTCTTGCATTTATTTTATTACTGAAAAATATTTTTTTTCAAATAATTGTAATTGTAATAATTTAAACTGTTGTTATTGACATTAAGTATTCATTGATTTTTAGTTGTAATATGTATCTGATCAGGTGGTGCAGTGGTTAGTATTCATGCTTTCAAGTGCTGGGGTATTGGGTTCAATTCCAGACCTGGGGTGCTGTCTGTGTGGAGTTTGTATGTTCTTGCGGTTGCTTCCCACAGTCCAAAGGCATGTTTTTAAGTTAATTGTTTTCTGGGAAAACTGGCGCTGATGTTAGTGTGTGTGTTTTGTGTCTGGCGTCTTGTCCAGTGTGTATCCTGCCTTGTGCCAGTTGCTTCCCAGGATAGGCTCCAGGTCCCATGCAACCCTGAATTAGATAAAGCAGTTAGCAAATGGATGGGAGGAAATGTATTTGACCTAAATATGATTGTTAATATTTGGTTACTTTGTTATTATGTGAGGTTTCTGAGGTAAATGTCTGATGGCTTTATTGATGCTTTGGGCTCAGAGTGACTCACCTACAGTGCCTTGCGAAAGTATTTGGCCCCCTTGAACTTTTCAACCTTTTGCCACATTTCAGGCTTCAAACATAAAGATATAAATTTTTTATTTTATGTGAAGAATCACCAACAAGTGGGACACAATTGTGAAGTGGAACGAAATCTATTGGATTTTTGAAACTTTTTTAACTAATAAAAAAATGAAAAGTGGGGCGTGCAAAATTATTCGGCCCCTTTACTTTCAGTGCAGCAAACTCACTCCAGAAGTTCAGCGAGGATCTCTGAATGATCCAATGTTGTCCTAAATGACTGATGGTGATAAATAGAATCCACCTGTGTGTAATCAAGTCTCTGTATAAATGCACCTGCTCTGTGATAGTCTCAAGGTTCTGTTGAAAGCGCAGAGAGCATCATGAAGACCAAGGAACACACCAGGCAGGTCCGTAATACTGTTGTGGAGAAGTTTAAAGCCGGATTTGGATACAAAAAGATTTCCCAAGCTTCAAACATCCCAAGGAGCACTGTGCAAGCGATCATCTTGAAATGGAAGGAGTATCAGACCACTGCAAATCTACCAAGACCTGGCCGTCCCTCTAAACTTTCAGCTCAGACAAGGAGAAGACTGATCAGAGATGCAGCCAAGAGGCCCCTGATCACTCTGGATGAACTGCAGAGAACTACAGCTGAGGTGGGAGAGTCTGTCCATAGGACAACAATCAGTCTTACACTGCACAAATCTGGCCTTTATGGAAGAGTGGCAAGAAGAAAGCCATTTCTCAAAGATATCCATAAAAAGTCTCGTCTAAAGTTTGCCACAAGCCACCTGGGAGACACCCCAAACATGTGGAAGAAGGTGCTCTGGTCAGATGAAACCAAAATCGAACTTTTTGGCCACAATGCAAAACGATATGTTTGGCGTAAAAGCAACACAGCTCATCACCCTCAACACACCATCCCCACTGTCAAACATGGTGGTGGCAGCATCATGGTTTGGGCCTGCTTTTCTTCAGCAGGGACAGGGAAGATGGTTAAAATTGAGGGGAAGATGGATGCAGCCAAATACAGGACCATTCTGGATGAAAACCTGTTGGAGTCTGCAAAAGACCTGAAACTGGGACGGAGATTTATCTTCCAACGAGACAATGATCCCAAACATACAGCAAAATCTACAAAGGAATGGTTCACAAATAAACGTATCCAGGTGTTTGAATGGCCAAGTCAAAGTCCAGACCTGAATCCAATCGAGAATCTGTGGAAAGAGCTAAAAACTGCTGTTCACAAACGCTCTCCATCCAACCTCACTGAGCTCGAGCTGTTTTGCAAGGAAGAATGGGCAAGAATTTCAGTCTCTCGATGTGCAAAACTGATAGAGACATACCCCAAGCGACTTGCAGCTGTAATCGCAGCAAAAGGTGGCTCTACAAAGTATTAACGCAAGGGGGCCGAATAATTTTGCACGCCCCACTTTTCATTTTTTTATTAGTTAAAAAAGTTTCAAAAATCCAATAGATTTCGTTCCACTTCACAATTGTGTCCCACTTGTTGGTGATTCTTCACATAAAATAAAAAATTTATATCTTTATGTTTGAAGCCTGAAATGTGGCAAAAGGTTGAAAAGTTCAAGGGGGCCGAATACTTTCGCAAGGCACTGTATGCCTACGTAGGTCTGACATTTTTTTAAATAATCCATATTCTCTGTAACTAGTGGTGGTTCACTGGTAATCAGAAGACATCTGTTTAAATCAGAACATGTGCCTATGAGCTTTCTTCTACTTTCATCAAGAAAAAAATAAATAAACCATCAACTATTTTATCAATAGTTGTGTGTTTCTGAGAGATTTAAGTGTCAGCTTCTCTTATTCACAAATTGCCCCATATCTCTTAACCTGAAAGGGCTGGACTGCCCTAATTTCCTCAGCCAGAATTTGGTCTTGAAATATAAACAGCACTATGTCTCTCAAGTAATCAAAGAAGGCGTTCAGCTACAGTACATCAAAGCAGAAATAAATATTGAATATCCTTTTACATGCAGTCTGCTAAAAAGATCATTTATCCAGTCATCTTGTAAAGCACAATAAAAGTGTTCAAGAAATGAGTAAGCTAAGACAGTAGGGGAAAAATATATATATATAAATTGGTACTGATCACATATTCTTTCACATTAGACTGCATGAATAATCCAAACTGCTTCTTGAGCTGAAAGGTTTTAGGAATTTATGTGTACGTTGAGATTAGCCCATGAGGATGTGTCTGAAAACAGAATAAAAATGAAAAGTAACAGACGGAGGTGTTGATGTATTTGGAGTGACTCTCTGAAAATGTACTGAAGCAAATGGAGTGACTCAGTGAAAATACGGCAAGTGGGAAATCTGTCTGTGTGAGTATTCAGCTGTGATATCATCTGCAGGAGCACATCGAAGTCAACTAACCATCCTTTAAGAAGTCTGTACCAACTGATCTTGCCTTTAAGTCTTTTGTTCATGATAGTTTCATAGATAAAAGGAACAAACAAACTAAAATACAAACATAAATATACTGTATAAAGCTGTTAATGTATAAGGGATATCTAAAATGTGCAGTATTAAGGCAACAGCAAAGGAAGTAATATTCCTGATCCTCTTGTATCATGAGTTCCAGGATGAATGCTTTTGTACATTCACAGTAGTTTACATTACACAACACCTCATTCACTGTGATTTTTCTAGGCTCCACAAATTGAGGATGTATTTCTATTTATTGAAGAAATAAGAAAACTTGTTTACTTCTGTCCATTCTATTACTTCAAGAGGCTACGTTTTTTTTAGAATTGCAAATTGTGCAGATGATGACTAGAAACTGCTGCAATGGAGCTCTGATGCCCTTTCAAGTCAAAATGTGTGCTCATCATTTCTGGGGGTGTTAACTTAATAGCAGAGGCTCTCTTTCTATCTTTCAAAATACAAAAAATGGAATAGCCAGAAGAAAAACATATTTTGAGAGTTGTATGGCACTGAACTGTGCATTCACTGGGATTACTGACTATTACTATAACTGCTTTGCAGTGTGATCCATAATGCCAAATTTACAGGGTACTTAAACTGTGGAAGCAGTTGGAAAACATCAATGTGTAAGTGTGAGTACTTCAGTTTTGTAATGTAGCAGTAAATCAGAAGTGAAAAGTGGCAGTGGCAGTGAAAAAATGCATGAAAATTGGTGACTAATCTGTACTATATATGGTACCATATAATAAATAATATTGCATATAAGGAACTAGTCATTCCTGACATTTTCTGTTTCTGTTCTGTTGTTGAAAGTTTCAGGGAGTTTATTATGGTAAAATGCCCCTGTACATTTTACCCTATTTACAATGGTTTCACTGTAGCATGGCTCAGAGTGGGAATGTACTGCACATACTGCAATGATGGAGTTACTGTAGGTTGTACTCTTCCTTTGGGAAACCCATTTCTAGATCTACACCCTCGTAGGGTGGCTGGGGATGGTCCCATCCTTTGGATGAGATGTTAAGCTGAGGTCCTGATAATGTGGTTATGATTATGATTCATGTTCTCAATTATCCACCTGAACTTCTGTGAAGTGGGGCTGCTGGCATATGGTTGCTACTCATGATGGATGTGTACTGCACTTCAGTGGGATATACTGTAACGGTGTAAACATTCTTTAGCAACATTTGTAGTCCTATCACTCCAGTGGAATCAAGCACAGTTGATAAATATTTAAAGTAAGGAACTATGGTTCTCTGGTTACTATAGAAAGACCACAGCAAGAGTACAAACATACAATACTACAGTATACTGGAATTAAAAAGTAAACTTTCAGAAAAGTTGGTATTATTGAAAGAAAATATGGTTTTTTATGTCACTGTGTATGCTTTATTTTAAATTTGAACACTTTGACCAGAATGCCCAACTAACAGTTTAAAGTGCAATAGACTTACTTTTAACTATAAAAATGTGAACAGAAAAAAACAGTAACAGAAAAATAAACATACTCTACAATACAATGATTTAAAAACTGTCTTAATGAGAAAATTGAATACAAATTATATTCAGATTTTGAAATTAGGTGGGTATTTCAATGTTTTGCATGAAAAAAAAGTTTTAGTTCCCCTTTAATATCATATTAGGCAATGTAAATAAAATATTAAAAATACATACATACAATTATTTCCTAAACTAATATTATATCTATATATCCATATAAGTTATTAATTGACTGTTTCTCTGCTAATAAAATATTGTAGGTGAATTTCCTTGCTTATCTTTACCTGTTCGAAAGCACAATGTAGTGTATAATGTATCTGTACTTTCTCTTGTATCAATAAGACTGCATGCAGGCCTACAGAGTCAATTAACTATTCTCCAGCATTCTCTCAACTTGTGATATAAAGTGTAGAATATTGAGAATTTTGTTTTTAAAAGTTTTACTATCTAATATGTAATTAATGCATTCTTCCCATAAGGATTTGCAGCAGTGCAGATAAATGGTGATTAATTTTACTTAGACCTACAAATATTGTTTTAAACTTTGCATTCTCTACAAATCAAATGAATGGCTTCCCCAGTGGTCCCCTCCACACAATTGAATTTCCACTGAGGTTGTATAGTTAATATTTTTCTCAGCATCTAATGACTTATGCCTATGTTAGAGTAGACAAAGGGCTCTCTCACCTGCTATGAAAATTAGTCTCAGTTTAGGATTTAACAGTTTAAATTTGGAACCCCAAAGACATGGGGTGGAAATCCTGAGGTTCTTTGGAAGATTTTTTAAAATTAATTATTTCATTGTAAAGACTAAAATAAGATTTTTTCTTATAATGCAACTGCTGAAAGAATTCCCAATTTACTCCTACGGCAATAAACTTTCCAGTCTTTCCGGACTTCCATTCCCTAAAGGCTAGACAATAGGGGGTCACTGCACTCCTCGTCATATGTACTGTGCATATACCGTACCCTACGCAAAAATACAAAAGAAGCAGTATTCTTTGTCATTAGAGCTTTGGTTTGCATCTTTTGCTGTACTGAGCTTTGGACAGCTATGGTATTTGATGAGAATGCTATATTTAAAAAAATAAAATGTGAAAGGATTCAATAGATCAGATTAAGGCATTTAGTATTTTCTGCTTTGAAGTAATTTATAGATTAGTCAGAGCACTGTGATGTCAGGATCGTAATCGCTCCTTTTAAAGGCTCTCCAGCTCTTTTCCATTTTAGTTGATTTTGTACACCTGCCCTCAGTCCTGCCCCTCCTTATTTAAGACGGGTGCTCTCACTACTCCCAGCTCTGCATTGGAAGATGGACGCCCGGAGGCCCTTCCATCAAGTTGCCCTACATCTCCGGCTTGAGGGTATACAGTAGGTCTCTTACCAGTGTCCTGACCAGCTGAGTCCGGGGTTCAGAGCGCCTGGCCTCATGATCCTGCTTTTATTTCCAGTCCCTGCACCAGATTCCGTTCCAGTTTTTAACTCTGTCTTGTCTTCGTCTTGGATGGATCACCTGGTTTTGGACTTTGGACTTCGCCCCGGATTTCCCCCCTGGACTCCTTGGGCTTGTCTGCCTTGGCCATGCCCGCCGAGCACCAGTTCACCATCATCACGCCCCCCTGTCTGTCAACCTGCCCTGATCCTCTTCGTCTCCTCCCTGTTGTCCTACTCCACTCACTTCCTGATTATACCGTCTGCATAGGGTCCTGAACTACACAACGTAACAGTGATGTCCTTACATTTATGCTCAGAAACCATCTTACCTGATTGCTGTGCAGTTTAATAGAAGAAACTGGCAAGCTCAATATATATACAGTACATATAGTAAATGTTTGTTTTAAAAGAGAATTTAAATGGATTAATGAATAGCATGCTGAAAAGAGAAGAAAGGAAACACAATGTTTCGGCGAGAAGGCGGTGGCTCCACGGCTGAAACGTTGTTTCCTTTCTTCTCTTTTCAGCATGGAATAAACCTTTTACTTGTTTCTTTGCAGCCTACGCACGCTGACGCAGCTCCCCACCTGATTTGCTTAGTGAATAGCATGTTCACAATGGGACTATGTTTTCCTAGTCTACAGTAAATGATATAAATAAACTTTTTAATATGTTTGAGAAAACAGAAGAAAAGTATGAAAAACATTTCTGTCATTTCTCATAAAAATTGAAAACTTGCAGAAGGTAGGAAATAAATGCCAGTGATCAACATTGGTATTGTGAACTATTTTCAAACTCCATTTTAATTATGTGCGAGTTGGATATTTCAACACACATCCTATTTCCCCTCTTAGGTTCATGGGCTGTAGAGTATATTTAGGCTTAAGCACTGGTTTCTAACAAACTGAACATTACAGTTACAGAGACATCTTGTACTTGATAGCTATGAAAATCTGTGTGAATTTTACAGGCTGGCTTACAAATATACTATGAGGTAAGTTGTAGTTAGAAGACTGAAAATTCTGTCTTAGAGAAGATTAATGATTACAGTTCTTTGATGCTCAAATGAATGTGGTTCACTTGGTAGCAAGTCATCTTGTGCTCATAGAATCACGTCATGTTCTAAATTGGATATGCATACCCCATATTTCTGTATCAGAGGAAAAATAGTAGTGGAAAGGTGATGAGACAAGAGGATAGTTCAATTGGAATGTCCTCAGCTTCCAGCCTCCATGTAGATCGATTTCTTCTATTGCTGTGAGAACAACTCCTGGCAGTAATGTCACAGACAACGTAAGTCTTGATATTACAAAAAAGCCTAAACCACAGGAACTACAGTACATGGAACCAGAGGTACCCCATGGAAGATGGAAAGAGGATGAAAGGAGGAAACTAATTTGAAACGTCTGTACAGTATATACAAAAAGTCATTTTAATCTAAAACTGTCAGTTTAAATTCATTTTTGTGGGTTGTTCATAAATTTGAGCAATCCCTTAGAAAACCTATGTGCAATCATTTTTTTTTACTCCTGTAACTCTAATTACAGTTTTTTCAGTCAAGGCAAATGATATGAAATGAGGGTAATTAAAATCTATGAGTTTTCCGTGAATAATTTATCAGACATGCATGTATAATGCTTTATATTATTTTCTTCTCCTCTTGAAGGCCAGCCATTTAAGACCTGAGAACTATTTTGTGTAAATTATAAAGTGTAACTTTGTTGTTGATCATCAATGTATCAATGGCCTATATTGTGGATACTGGTCCCTGGCTTCACAGCCTAACGTCATGTGTGGTAAACAGGTTTAGGACTATACCTTTTTGTGCTGTTTCAAAGTTTGTTTGCGTTTGCCTTTCATATCACAGACCCTCAATGTGATGAGCTTCTTATCTTAATTATGCCTTTAATATTTCATATATATTTTTGGGAAATTCTGAGGAGGAGTAGGAGGACCTGTTCCTTTCCTTGGAGGTTCTGAACTAGGTACATACTGTAGTTTTACTAATGATCACTCTCTATAGAGACAAAGAAGGAACCCTTGAGCCAAAGCCCATAGCCCTGTTCTGAAGTCCTCATACTGCAGTAATTCCTTCTGTCAGCACCTTGAATTAAACTTCTGCTTAAATCAGAAGGATGGAAAATGGCTAGTGCTTTTCAGGCTGCTTTAACCTCATGCGACATACAGCCTAAAACACAGCCTGCCTACTGAGACTGAAAGATTAAAAAATATCACTTTTACTAAGATTCTGCACTAATACTGTAGAAAGCCAAGGTCATTGATGCAGTTGTAACTGGTGAAATGCTGTATATATACACACTCTGAATATATGTATAGATGTGAGTGAACAGGAAAATGGACAGATTCACATTTTGTTGGATTTTTTTTTCAGAGGAGATGCAGTGCAGTGTGTTTGTGGAGTATAGAAAGAAATACATTTCTGGTTTAATCTGTTTTCTTTAACTTTCTACAATAGTTTCAGTACTTCATAATGAAAAAAAAAATCAGAATTATATAGAGCTTTTAGAACTGGTGATGATTTATATGAGTGAGGTGACTTTCACTACTTACATCATTTAAATTTAATGGATATTACAAAGTTACTTTTTGGAGAGTATTTTTTTCTGTGCATTTCTACCTCCAGTCAAAACCTGGGTCACAGATATGACATAAATAACACACTCCTAAGGCATATTTCTACTAGAAAACCATATATCTTTGTACTTTTAAGGTAGATTAACACATTTCTACAGTACTATAAATGACATTATACCTTTTTTGTCAGGATATTCATCAGCTGAGACCAATGTTTTGTGGTCATGAAAAATCATGATAACAAGTTCCTTAATTAATCAAGCATAAACTGATTGTTTAGAGCACAAATTAAGTCTGTATATACACAAATAACATTCCTCAGTTGACAGACAGTGTCAGAGTACAAACTTTTAATACCATGAAAACCAAGACTGTCCATATAACTATAATAGAATTGTGAGTGGGTACAGGTCGGTAGGGGTATAAAAACTTAACTAGGGTGTTGAAAGGCGAATAAGAACACAGTCAAGTTTCTCATTAGGGCACAGAAAAGAATATGTTACCACCTAAACTCTTGGAGCAGACCGTCTCACAAACTGAGCAAATGGGCAACAACATCTTGGTCAGAGAACTGACCAAGAACTCAATGACCACCCTGACAGAACTTCACAGTGGCTGAGATTGGAGAACCTGTCCAAGGACAACTAGCTCTATAGCACTACACAAATTCAGTCTCTATGGGAGAGTGGCTTGACAGAAGCTAGCATGCCTGGAAACAGCATGCCTGGAGTTTGCAAGAAGGCACATGGCTGAGACTAGATTCTCCGGTCTAATTAAACAAAAATTAAATTCTGTGCCCTGAATACAAAGTACTATGCCTAGTACAAACTGAACACAGGTCATCACCAATGTATCATCAACCCTACCATATGGCATAGTGGTGGCAGCAGCATCTTATAAGGAAGCTTTTCAGTGGCAGGAATTGGGGCATTTGTCATGTTAGAGAGAACAATGAATGGAGCCAAACACAGAAAATCCTTGAGGAGAACCTGCTTCAGTCAGCTAAAGCCCTTAGACTAGGACCAAGGTAAGACTTGAATCCCACTGAGAATCTGTGGAAAGACTTGAAGATTGTGGATCAACAACTTTCCCCATCCAGCTTCACAGAGCTTCAGCAAATCTGCAAGGAAGAATGGGAGAACATCCCCAAATCCAAATGTGCAAATCTGACACAGACATACCCAAGAAGGCCAAAGTTGTGATTGGTGCAAAAAAGATGCTTCTACAGAAAAAGTGACTCGGGGTGTTGGGGTGAATATTTCAGATAACACAATTTTTCTATTTTTCATGTTTAATATATATTTTTTGAAATTGTTGAGTGCAAAACGTCTGATTGTAACAGAACTATATTTACAAATGATTGGGGGCTAAATATTTTCTGTAGGGATAGTACTACATCTGTCTTTAACAATCAGCTTTCATTTTGACTGACGTGTAGTCAAAATAAAATCAAGAAACCATGAATTTAACCAAGTATGCCTGGGATTAAAAAGCGGATTATGTATTTTCTTGATGTTTGTGTGTCAGAGAGGAGATTTGTTAGACTTGAAAGATCTCCCCACTCCTCCTCACCCAAAAGGAACAAAGTAAAAACTTCATTCCTTATGAGAAAGTGTCAGCTGAAAGCTTCATGATTAAAGTGGATTTACACAGCAGTTTTTGTTTAACATTTATCTCCTTTTCTATTCTAGTTGCAGGAGTCTTTATACAATATAGCTAATATGTGTGTAGTTCATTCTTTCCTTTATATATTAATTTTTCCTAAACTAATTTAGCTTTTATCCATTTATTCTCAGAAAAAGAGCAATTACTTGCATCAAGACATTTAAATGACAGTGATTCAAGTGCAGATGTAACTACATGCACCTCTGCCTTATTTACAAAAATAATAGAAGTTATGCTTATTTGGTTTCCAAAAAGAATATACATGCATAAAATATAGCTATATATAATATATTCACTAATGAAAACAAGATGATCATCTTTCTAATGATGCAAACTATATAACAAAGACCTTGAATAATAAGCCTCATATACTGTATAAATGTGATATCCTTGATAATGGGCATTAGAGAAGAGAAAGGAGAACAGAGGTCAGCCCTGCACAGCTCAATGCATGAATGTCACTGAATGGCTGTGAGAGTCTCAGATACAGTATGTCCTGTTCAGTCCAGTCATTTTGCCTGCCGTTTTCCTCACAAATGAACACTGTAGTTCGTGACAAAAGGAGGACACTGGCAGTTTTTAAATCTAACCATTCACCTTTTGCGAATCTGGAGCAGGGATAAAAAAAAAAAACTCTTGCTCAATCGAATTTACAACATATGACCCTTTCATTACAAGCTATCTTCTGTAACCTTCATGAGTTATTGTATTGTACTGCTTAGTGGTCGGGGAGAAAAATAATGGGGACAGACAAGGTGTAATAAAGCACTGTTATAAAATTCCACATTAATCACATTAAGGGGTTCTGCAGAGCTAAATCCTCAGCCTAACATTTTAAGTAATTATCTGAAATCAATACGATCTTGTAGGTGTGACATTCTTTGTTAGGGATTAAATATCGAATGCCTAGCGAAAGTATAGTTAGTTTTCTTTGCTGCTGATAAAGGCCTTTAAGTCATACAGTAATTCATCATCTCCTTCAAATGAATGGCGATTCTGCTGGCAAAAATAAGAGCGAGGCTATGTTTTTCACTTTTGTTTCCATCTTGCTTAATGATTATTTTATTTATATGTCTTAATTGGTGTAAATCTATGACACATTTGTAAGTGTTGTCATTAAATGAAAGGTAATCATTTAAAACAAGTAAAAATTGGCATATAAACATTTATACACAAATGATTTGAGGGAGTTTATATAGTATAATGTAGCTTTTATACAGTACATTCAATTTTGTTCTTTAACTTTTTTGTTTTGGTGTGATGATTTTCATATTATTCTTATTGATAATCCTTTTCAGTCACTACGAAACCCCCCCATGGAAACAGTCCAAAGTAAAGAGATTAAAAAAGGAAAAAAGAAGAAATTGGAAATTGCAATGGGGAAGAGGCAAATGAATTCTGCCTTCTCATGTAGATCTATGGCAGACTTAAATGTTTGACAAAAAGGACATTAAATAATATACACAAAAGACTGGTTCCAGCAGCACTGTGTTTCAAACTCTTTCATAAACGTGGCCCGTTGAATTCAAATTATAGACTTCTGTGACTTCCCCAAAGTTTAAGCTTTGTAAAAGGACTGGAGCACTGTGCCTGCTCTGAAACTCAGGAATTCCACAAACCAGTCAGTCATGCTAAATCTGTCCCAGTTTTTAAATCTCATTTGAAAGCATATCTTATTGAACAAGCTTACCTAAATTACTTTCTATTTCGGTTGGCTAGTCATAATCTGACTTGCTCTATTGGAGGCTCCTGTAATAAGCTTGCATTGGACCCATGACACTGTCAGTAATGCAACACTCCTAAGTGTTGTGGGCAACCTAGCTGTTTGTATGAATTTGATTATTTGCTGTCATAATTTTAACCTTTTACAAATGCCTCACGTTGGAATCTAATGCATTGATAGGAGATTATGTTATTTTATTTATTTATTATTGCTTTGTACCTACATAAACAAAGTATTTGCTTTGTAGTTATAACATTTCATGGTTAAAGCTTTTTTTGCAAATTACAGTATGTATCGGTACATTAAGTAAATGCAGCCACAAAGGAATTCAATGGCTTCAATCCAACTATGAACATTTAAGAGTTGATGGTTAATTATCCTGCATTATTTAGAAAACAAAAATATTGTCTTTCTCTGTTGCAGGGTAGTTCCACCTAGGTTATTTGCATATATATACATTTACAGTGTTTTGGATTTGTTCAGCATTCTTCAAAGGACTACGTTTCCTGCTTGTAAACCTCTTCTTTATACTGCTGGCTAACATACAGTATAACAGAAATTGTGATCTTTACAGGGCATGTACTTTGTAATGTTTTGCTGAGTTGACTCATTCATAATGCATTGACCAGTAGACCTACTGTAGAATTAGTCATCAAGCCTATTAATTTTAAACTGGATTAAATATTTTCTATTTGAATGCAGTTCACTGCATGCCAACAGAAAACTGAAGATTTGCTAAAAGTTAAAGAAATGTTATAGTTTATACTGTACTCACTGTTCTTTTTAACACTTGGGTCCTTCACTAAAAAATTGGGACAATATGATATTGCTTGTTCCCTCTGGCACCACATTTTTGCTGTCAGTTCTCAAGGACTGTATTTCCTTTTAACCAGATAGCATGAATTAGGACATTTCTGAGATGTATTTTTCCCCACTACTGATGAAAGACTAGAAAGTCAGGCTTGTGACTTTGCAGTACATGCCCAGTAGTGAGATTTCATGCATTATCTTCCTGGAATATGGACAATCCAGGATCAGCCCATAAGATGGACAGCACATTAGGTCGCAGTATGTTATCAATGTAACATCATACAAATCCAATTGATCTTTTGTATGCAAAATGTAGCATATTTTTTCTGCACATCTGTATCACGCTGACTAATGGCCACCAGGTTGGTCTCCACAAAACTGGATTTGGCTCCAGTGCAGGGGAGTCCACCTGATGTGATGGTCCATCCTACTGATGGCCTTAAGAATGGTGTTCTCTCGATGAGTGAAGCATCCTGTTTTGGTGCCTTTCCATGTTTTTCCTTTTTTTTATTTGATATTCAACACATTAAATCAGCACCTGCGCAGAGCTCTTGCTAATGAGGATGTTTAGTATTTATGCAACAAGTCACTTGAGTGTACAGTAGCATGAGTAAACATAAACGATCAATGAATCCAAACCATGGCAAAACATCTAATCAAAATTCAAAATTAATATACAGTACAGTACTTTATTTCTCAAATTAAACTTTATTTTGATGCTGAGTATATATTATTTTTGGTTTTATACAAAACACCTTTTTTGCAATTCTAATAAAATAGTATATTAATTATGTGGAAAATGTCCTAATCTGGGGAGTTTCAGGGGAGATAATATTTTGAAGTTTTACTCCTAGTACAGACAGATTTAGCTAATGGAACATAGAGGAAAAGAACACAATGACATGATGGACCTGATGTTTGTGACCTTTCTGATGTTCATCTTCTTTCTTATTACTGCATGTCATTTTGCTTGAGATGGTGTTGAAAGATTTTGATAAATAGCAGTTCGTCTTAAGTGCTTTACTTTTCATGCTTAAATATTGATATCCAACATTTGATTTTATTTGTTCTGGGAGGGTGTTATTTCCAATTTCATTAAATATCTTTACACGAAAATTATGTAACTTACATACAGTAACTGATGTATCTACAATTAATGCATCTTAAGAACTTGTTCAAACATATACAATAGTTTAATTTAATACATCATTGATAGGACACTACACAGTGTATACCTCTGTCATTTCATGGCAAAAGTTGTCTTTTGTGCAGATAAAAGATCATTTACTGTACTAATGGCAATTGGACTCTATTTTCCAATTCAATACTTGTCACCATTTCAAAGCTCTATAAACCCTGCCAAGTTTATACTGTAATTAAGGCAAACAATGTCCAGTTAAACCGCTTCAGTTTTACATATTCCTATTTTTGGCAAGCAATTTAGGTTTGAAATGGACTTTCGCTTTGCATGTGCAGTTTGTGCTGTTACAGGATAGAGCACCATTAACAGCACTGTTCTCTTTGTCTGGTATCCAAGATCTTCAAAATATAGAGTACTCCACACATTATCCGTGCGCATACTACTTGTAAATATTGATCAAGCTAAAAAACTGTACTAAACAGCACAACATTGCTTTCATGTGTTCATTAAGGATGGATCATAACCTTTGTTTGCATGTACTGTAGGTACAGTAGGTGGAGCAAAACGGCGCTTGGAAACACAGGTGAGTCATCAAGGGGCGCTGTCATTGTATTCGAAAGAGTCACATTCCTCCGATTCTCACAGGGAAATCACAGAATCGACTGCACCTGGTGACTTTAGCTCCCTATATAAGCAGTTCTTGAGGCAATCAAGGTGTCCTTTCCAGATACTCTCAAGGTTTTATGAAGCAGTGAGCATCATGAGATCACATTGATAGCAGCCTCGGTTGTTTTCTGGGTCGGGAGGCTGGTAAGTAAGAAGATGGTTATTGAGTGCTCTCATCTGGCCAACTGGAATTGACTGAGAGAGGTTATTGCCACTGCTGTCTGGGACTAGATGGTTACAGTTCATGGGGAACCCCCTGGCCACGCTACTCAATAAAAGGGGGCTCTTCCATAGTAGGGAAAGGGATCTACAAGGCAGTCTTTCATGCTCTGCTGTATCAGTGCATCAACAGCAGACACTCTGGATAACAACACTGAATTAAACTACTGTAGTTTTACTATTATTCTTGTGAGTGGTTATTGGAGTTTCTCTGCACTTATTGTGGAATTTGTTTGAGAGCTATAAAGTACATACTACATCATAAGTGAGTCATAATTGCTTACACTATTTACAATTGCAAGAGCTTTTCTGGACACTCCAGTCAAAGGGCTTTACAGGTAATGGGGACTCTCCTCCACCACCAGTGTGCAGCCCCATCTGGATGATGTAATGGCAGCCATAGTGTGCCAGAACACTCACCACACACCAGCTATAATGATACTCGTTGTTATAACGGAGTAATAAAAACACGAATTTTACTGATTTTCAATGCTTAAAATGTGGATTTATCCACCAGTCCCTTTCTAAGCCATAAAGTTAAAAATCAGATTTCTGAAGAGAAGAACAACTTTTTCAGTTATACTTATATAGTTGTATATACAGTAGCAACACATTGCATACTGTACACAGTGAAGGAAAGGAGCCAAAGAATAGCTATTGTTTTAATCTCAGCTTGCAAGACAGAAAGCAGTTATGGTAATCACTAAATGTATGTGTCTATTTAAAAATAGAAGTAGTTAACTATTCAGTAAAGACTGAAATGGTATTAAACATGTCACTGTTTTCATGAGAGTACAGTGAAAGCAATACAGTATACTGGGCGTATATACAGTACTTTATATTCTCATATATATTTAATTACTTTCTTAGGACATTGTCAAGTGTTTCAGAAGTGATGCAATTCTAATAAATTATAACACCCTGTTCTTTTAAATGGTTTAGTAACACTAGTTGAGGACGGGTGAGTGCCTTTTGTCTTGTATGGTTTTGGGTAGTTAGTGAAGGTTAGCCAGGGCTTTAGAAAACGCCGAAGACCAAGTGTTTCGGGTTTTTGTTTTGGTAGATATGTCAGCTTTCCCTCACTTTATTAGCCAGCTCCATTTTTTTTTTTGTTTTTTTTTTGCACCACTCTAGTTCCCTTTCCCTGTGTGTTATTGTGTCCTATTTACATGCTGGTCACATTATTCACTAAAATAAATCACTTTTGCACCAAAACTTGTCACCCTTCCTACTGTACTGTATGTCCCTCACCAGAAACCCACCTGCATCCAAAACCATCCTAAATGTTACACCCCTTTACCCCTAGACACTTGGGGTCGTAACAATATTTTTGACCACAGTTAATAAATCACTGTAATAAACACAACTTGAATAAATTCCCTTAGGGGTTTAATAGCAAATGCTTTGGACAGGTGCATCTGTAAATGTCCTGGAAATTTGAGACTATAGTTCCTTTTGCTTTTACATGGCGTGCTGTCTCTTCTAAGTCTTATCTGTGCAGTTATGAATTCAGTGTACACCACTGTTCTGCTAATACCCAAAGAAAAAATACAACAAAAAGTAGTTCAAGGCCCATTCTGAATTTTAATATAATGATGTTTGGCTTTGAGTGTCTGTTAGCTCAAGGTACTTCGGTGACAAAGTTCCCAAGGAAATATCTGCCATGTTTTTGCTAGTTACATTTCTTGAAAGAAATGCAATATTTCATCTTATAGATCTTGTTTGTCATTAACCGTTTAAGCTCATCATCCCTGAGGCATGTTATTCACAAAACTGTGTTCTTCCGTGTCAAATATAGGTAGGGATGGCACTGGATACAAGTCGTAAGTCATTACTGCAGATACAGACAGTTTTGTTTGTGTGTGATAAGGAAGTCACAGAGTCATTGCAAGTAAGATGGTCACACCCATAACACCCTCACATGAATCCCCAAACCGACACAGTCACATGATTCATCTCCGGCAGACAAGTTGTGTGTATGAAGAAGGAAGGACACAGTTCACAGCAGACAAACCAAACCGACAAGCATACAATACATTGGAACTTCAGGAGTCTGTTGTCTTTTGAGTTTTTGATGATACAGACACCTCATGCTTCGGTTTAAATGACAGCAACTGAATTGGCTCAACCTGAGCAAGTGGGAGGAGTGTTGTATTGAGATCTGAGTCCATGTCCTACAGTATGTATTTTATTGGGGAATGTTTTGGAGAAAACACTAAAGGGAAATTATTCGTTTGGATGAAAAAATAACATGAATTAACTGATTTGAATAATTTCACAGCATTTTTTGAGACTTGCGTTTTTTTCCAACTATCAACATCACACAATAACACAGTGGACTTGGATACACGTCAGCACTTGCAGTATGTGATGAGGAACAGAAGCCAGTACCAGTATATTTACAATCTGTCCTGCTTCCTACTGGAATGGTTTATAAATACATGTAAGCTGTCTTCTTCCAGCTCTATAAAGGAAAGTGTTTATAGCCCAAACCCATGTTAACATTTTTTATTTGGTTGTTTTATGTAATGATGTATTTTTCAAAGACTCAGTAAGATGTGGCCACCCCCATTTTGTGCTGTACTTTTTTAGGGTGAAAGAAGTAGAACCCAAGTAAAATTAATTTTAAAGACTGCTATTGATTTGGTTTGATTCCATGTTGTCTGGTGTCAAGTTCTAGCCGAAAAGTGGTTGTACATTAGAAAAATTATCAGGAACATTATTCTGTAAATTCATGGTACAGTTTTTATTCACAGATAATGTTTCATTATTCTTCTGTTTTTGTCATTTTCCAAATATAATTTTCCAGTGATTTGAATTTCTAACAAATTTTGGCAAAACACCTTCATCATCCACTTCTGTTTTGTAACTATGAAGAATTTAATTTTCCGTAATGAAAAGGTCAGAAGGACTTCTGGTTTTTAGAATACATGTTTGACCAATCTGTCTGCATTTAAAGCTGTAGTCAACAGCTGTTAAGTCATCTCTGTTTTAATTAATGTGTTAATTAGTGAAACGAGTTTTGGTATTTGTGCTTCCAGGCTTAAGCAAGATTTTAGAATGTTTTTTTTTGCTCTCAGCATACAGCAGATGTAGCGGTTGTTTTGTGAAACGGAACACCCCTGTGAAAGCCTGTGGTAAATAAATACTGTACAAGGGGGGGAGCAGAAAGGAGAGCAGCTGAATGTCAGTGATATGCAGAATGAAGAGGGATAAGCAGTGCAGCTTGGGCCTTTTTTCTGTTCCACACCACAGAAATATGATCTAAGAAGAAAACCAAATCACTGAGGCTTAATAACCTGGCGCTCAGCTTCGTTAAGACACTGCATTAGTTTGAGATAAGCTGAATAGCAAAACTGCTGAAAAACAAGAATTCAGCTAAACTCCCATTAGTTGAAGTGCATTCTAACCAGTCTGAAAAGTTTAAAATTGAAATCCATTCCAATCCCCTGGCTCTCTACAGATGCAAGCAGTCCTTGGCACTGTAGTGTTAAGTGACCCGAGGCTCATTCTGGATGTTAAACTATTGCAGATTATGCAAAATTTACTCTTTTATACAACTGCTTGGAGAGGAGTGATACAACAGCAGTGGGTGCTTGATTCAATGACCCTGTTCTAAAATCCACTACTCCATTTGGGTCCTCCTGTTGAGGGAGTACAGAAAAACATTTTGTTCAAAATTGACTCTCCTGATCATACAACAGCAGCATCAGCACACATTCAGATAAGATGACCAATGTTATTCCTATTGAGTTGAATAGGTGTTATCTGGTTAAGACTGAGGACTAGATAATAGGTACAGTGTATGCTGACCAGTCACCATTTCTCCTTGGTTATTGTGAGGTTGAACAGAAAAATAAAGCTAGAAAGTAACTTAAATGCTTAGAAGTTTTACTTGAGGCATTATTTCCATTATTCAAGCATCATAATGGAAGACCATCACCAGATTAAACATTAGATTTGCCAAAGTACAGTAATTTGTCAATTGCACTTTCCTGGGGAGTGGTTAGCATTAATGCATGGTCATGGGTCTGGACAAGAAAGTTAAAATGGAAAGACTTTTCAAAAATGTATTGTGAATTTGTAAAGGCATATTCTATGGTCTTTTGTGTGAAATATTTAGCAAGTGGTGCATGATGGTAGCCTCATGTCATTAGTTAACATTTTACTACTTCAATAGAAAACCAGGTTGATAAAGAATTGGAATGGAGGCTGGTGACTGCAAAGAACCACATTTGCAAGTGAAATTGTTGTGGAAATCGGTGAGCAGTTTCAATACATTTGCATTTGTTTAAAATCAGGAACATCCCTCCGATAATTCAGTAATCTCTTAGTCTGAATAGGGATTGTAATGAGGCAGAGTTTAATTCAGGAGACAAACAACCAGTTCTTAGTTAGATCTGTTCCTAGGAATCTGATGATCGGTCACAACTTCAAGCAATCGAATCGACTTGATGCGCACGGACAAAGGGCAGGATTAGTACACTGTAATCCCCACTGAGTTGATTACATGCAACAGGTGTAGTGGTGCAGCAGTTTGGAGGAGCCACGGCGAGCACAGGTACACGTTGGCGCCCCGTCTGGGAGGCACCGGTGTAAGGTTAGCGAGAACCGAAAAGAAAACATAAAGGAAAAACACAAAATTGCGCCGTCGCGTAGAGCGGCGCCCAGGCTGGACTTACCCTATCTAACGGTCCAGCCTGGAAAAAGACCACACTTGGCGGCGGGGACCAGACTGGACTTGCCCTTTTTAGCGGGGTCCAGTGTGGAAGAGCAGGCAGGGAGTGCGAGGCTGAAACTGTGAAATTTGAAAAGGTAAGCCTGCCCCGGTATAGACACAGGATGGGACAGGTAAAAAGAAGAAAACTGGTCTCAAGCTCGGGTACAGTCCCCTCCGGGGCTGCCGGTACACGGATCCTCCCCTTCCTGGAGGGGCGGGGCTCAGGGCGCCTTTAAAGAGCCCTCCCAGCGGCAGCTCCGCCTTGAGCCGGAGCAGCTGTGATTGCAAAGGGGGCGTCGCCCTTCCTGCAGGGCCCCGCCTCCACACTGGACACGCCCCTCGCATGTGGTGCCACACTGGTGAAGTCTGATGACTAAATAATGGAGACAGTAGCAAATGTCTTCTGGGTTAAATGGCTGGGGAGCTTTGCCTTGCCTAAATTTTGCGGAAGAGCTCGTTCCTCATGTCTTGAAGTACTGACATCACTCTCCCCTGTATTTTGTGAAGTCTTGACATTAAACCTGCTGCTGCTTTATCCTCTTAGTTTTGGATAATAAAAGACTGTTACCACAGCCCTACACTCTATTTTGCACAACCTTTTTTAAAACATCCAAGCATCAGCCAGTCTGCAACCATCAGTGTAACCCATCTTTCAGGGTGCAAAGGGTTTGTAAATTTGCATGCAGGTTTCCTATTAATTAGTTTTGGAGAAGATTTTTTTCATTCAATGTGTACTGTATGTACAGTATATACTGTATAGTTGCCATCTAAGGAAATGCTCCTCTGTCTTTGTTGTAGTGGACAATTTTAAATGGGATATTTCTGAAAATGAGCAGGAGTTAACTTTCATATCATTTGGAAATTGTTTAACATTTCAAAAGAAGGTGGCATAAAACAAGTTTTCTGGAATTTAATGTGACTGAGGTGGCCACTTTGAAATATATAACATGAAGTAAAACTATTTTTCTTTTATACAGATTATTAATGTGCTGCAAAACCTACAGCATATGAAATCAGTACAATCCACTGTGTGGCTGAGAATTTTCTATTTCTTCACCACACTTGAGCAGAAAACAGTTGATTTGGGGTCTACTATAAATGGAAATCAAACAAACCATATGTTTAAGACTATGATAAAACAATTAACAAAAGTGCAATAAGGTCTTATTCATATTCTTTCAATAATTGAAACAATCTTAGTCTTTCTTGGCAATTTAGAATGAATTAATCCTTGTACTGAATTTCATCAAATTTTATAAATTCTATAAGAGTGTTCAGGTGAAAAGATACATTTCTTAACCTGTGGAACTTGTATTTTTAGATACATTTAGAATGACCAATTCATTTTAGTTTTCTTCATCTAGTCTTTGGTGGGGTTTTTGTTTTTCGTCTCTGACCACTCGAATCTGCACCTTTGAGCCACTTTTCATAGGCAGCATGAACCCATTCTGGACATTTAGTATAGGAGAGGTACAGTATGTCCTAGGAAGCCACAGATGTCACTGTGTTTGCCCAGAGAGCCCTGTCCAACTGTTCCCACCGTAACCTCGGGGGCACTCAGCTAATTCCGTGCTGCTGTTTTCTAGTCGCAGTGGGCTAGTGACACGACACATGCAGTAGCTCATAGAGTTCACCCTGAGCTAGGGTGAGGAATTTTACCAGCTGGTCCACTCGGGAAACACTCAGTTACTCTTTTTATGCAGGATTGTTTTATATATCCGGTTTCGTAGCCTGAAATTGTAAGTTTAGACTATTATTTTCATTACAGACCCAGCATGGTAATGATCACATGATACCGTAGTCACTAAGAAATGATTTATTTTTTTTTGTATTTTAGTTTGTGAATTTGGTTCTTGCACGAATTCTAGGTGTCACCGTGGCAGATAAAAATGGCAACCATCACTTAATAAAACTGCCATGTTTAAAGTTTACACCTATTTATTCTGAAGGGCAGCATAAAATAGTGGTTAGGGCTCTGGTACCAACCAACAACAGTCTCCCAGTTAAGAGTCCAGAGCCCTGTGCACTAATTTGTACAGGTCCCCAGTTCAGGTACTGCTCTTAATTTGATCTGAGTTGCTCCTGTCAAAGCAGCTGCAGAAATGAGCACCAACGTTGCGGGTGGTAACCTTGCAATGGACCACCATCCCATCCAAGTGGAAAGTCATGCACTCTGTCTGTTCAGGGCTAGAAACCAGAATACGCTTTGATGTGATAAGCCTATAGGCACGATTAAGAGCTTCACTACTTTTAATATGGGGATACAGGATGTGTATAGGTAAATAATAGCACAATTAAAGACTTGGGGGGAAAAAACTGTAGAACTAAACATGCATGCAAAATCTGTTTGAATAGGTAAGGTTTCTATTTTAAAATTCTGCTTAATTAATATTTGCTGTCATGCTTATGTAAGAGAACAGCCAGATGGGCTAGCTCAGGCCTTGCAAAAGTATTTGAGCAAGTACATGTCAGCTTAAACCTTAAAACCATCATGCAAAATACTGTAGCTACTGTATGCTAATATGCTGCCTTGCAGCAATGATAAGATATTTCATTGCTCTATTTTCAAATTATATACCCGTTCTGTAGTTTGGTTAGCCAAGCAAACGCATACTTCTGTTATTTTGCCTTTCAGACAATGAACAACTGAAGGAATCATCTGTTTTTTTTTATAGCTTTGATCATCTTCTATAACACTACACTTTTTAAATTGCCAGTATATTGGCATTGTTGCCAGGAAGATCAGATATGTGTTACAAAAATCAGCAATTATTTGTTGAGCAGAAATGTCTTGTACAAGCGCAGTGAACCAGTTTTTTTTGTCTTGGTTCTGAGTCTTAGACATGGGTGAAAGCCTGGTATTTGTCATCCTTTCTTTTGTTAATTTCCCATTATGTTTCACTGAAGGACTTTTTGTTTTCTAAAATGAATTAAAACACTAGTTTTATACCCAATGGAAATATTTCCATCTTATGGCATAACATAACACCCAAACCAATTAGAAGGTTCTAATTTTAGGTAATTAAAATAAATGTGATTTAAGCAATAGAAAATCCACCACATACAGTATTAAAGCCTGCTGGGGCTCCAATTTCTGAATTGAACTGTTATTAACAATTGCTATTTTAATTTGGTTTAGCATCCTATTGCAATATTTCACTGTCTGTGTGTTTGGGAATGTGTCATCATCAATGTGGGCAAAACACAGATATATCCATATAAAGAGAAACAGGTGATGTGAGGATTTTTCCAGGATACAAATAACTTACTTTTTTTCATAAAGCAAAAAACCTCAGACAAATAGTTCTGGCACATTAGGTTTTCTTTCACTGTTTGTGGGGCGTTATTTTAATGAGTGCATAATGGTTACGAAATACAGAATAAGGATCATTCAGGAGTCTCTGTAATGGCAAAAATACACACTTACAATATACAGTATATCTAAAACCCAATTAAAAATTAAGCCTGTTCTGTAATACTGTAAATCTTTCTAAAATAGAAAAGTGAATTGTTCAAAAATTGTTTCAAAAAAGGGAGAGCAGAAGGGCATTTTAAAGTTCTGGTTATTGAGATGTTCCTGCTCAAGATGTGAGATGTTTCCTACCAAACAAAATAAGATTTACAAAATGGCTTAACTCTATGTTATTTTAAACATGTTCTGTTTTTATGGGTTTGTGAATGACTTTGTGATTATGGGTGACACAAACATTTAAAATAGACTCTTAATGAGGATTAATTTAAATGACAGGATTCAGTGACTTTGATGGATATGGCAAATTTTTACCAAATGTTCACCATTGTCCATACTGTGCATATTGAATGTGACTGAGCCACCCTGAAGATAAGACTTTGATTTTTATAATGATGAATGTTGACTTGATGGGACAGAAAGATAATTTATCATCCCTTCTTCTGACAACTGTAAGCGAACCAGGTCAAACATTGCATAGGGCATTGACATGTCTCTCTGTCTCTGAATTAATGCGTCAGAGTACGACTTCCTTTAGTTTTAGCAAGAACCTTATTAAAACTGAACAGCATAATCTGTAGATTTCTATATGTTTGTATCTTGTTCATCCCATACATATTTGAACTTTGTCACCATGGGTCAGGTATAAATTATGCTACATTAGTGTGATTATAGTGTATGAGTATTATATAATTAATCATATAACTCATATGAAGTATTTGCAGATTAGTGTAATTATCACATGCACTATAATTAAAAAATGATTTTCAAAAAAGGCACACTGCTAATTCTGTGTCTGCTACAAAGTATACACCTATTACTGTTGACAGCTGAAATAGCTATGTTTTGGCATAAATTACACCTTTGTTGGCTGAAGGATTTTTCATTAGTAATGTTAAACCGATGAATATGTTTGAGTCTGATTTCAGTTAATTTCCACTGTTGAACAACTTGTGAACAATAACAGACCTGTCCATTTAAAAAAACGTGCATATTATTTTTTAGCATTTACATGTTTCAACTTGGTCAGCTTTTAAGATCACATAGCCTCAGCTTTCATTTTTACGCTGACGATACACAAATATACATCCATACCAAACCTGACGCTGATGTGACTGTCTCTATTCTATCTAATTGCATCTCTGACATAAAAATTTGGATGACTCAAAACGTCCTTCATCTTCACTGCGACAAGATTGAAGTCATGCTTATTGGCACCCCCCATCAACTTCATAAAGCCAGTCCTTCATAAACCCTATCTGTAGATGGTTCTATACTTGAGCTTCAATCAAAATTGAAAAACCTTGGGGTTATATTCGATTCTGGCTTAACATTCAACCCACATGTACTGTCAAAACATATTTTTTTCACCTCAGAAATATCGCTAGACTACGCCCTATGCTATCACTAAGTGTGGCTGAAAAGCTGATCAACACATTTATGTTCTCTCGAATTGACTACTGTAATGCTCTACTCGCTGGGGTATCTAAATCTACTCTGAACAAACTGCAGTATGTCCAAAATTCAGCAGCCAGAATCCTGACCAGGTCTAGTGCAAGTGATCACATTACTCCTATCCTGGAGTCCTTGCACTGGCTTCCTGTCAAATTCCATGTGGACTCACCTATAAGGCTCTGCATGGCTTGGCACCTCAGTACCTGTCTGAATTATTATCGCCCTACTCCCCACTTCGCAGCCTTCGCTCTTCTAATTCTGCTCTGCTTACTGTCCCCCAAGCCCATCTACATTGTATGGGTGACAGGGCCTTCTCCTGTTATGCCCCCAAGCTCTGGAACTCTCTCCCCAAGGATATCAGAGAGTCACCTTCTCTAAACTCCTTCAAATCCAGACTCAAAACCCTCTTCTTCAGAAAAGCCTTTACTTAACTGGTTCCATTCTTCACCCCTCTGCTTTTCTTAGTACCACCATCCACGGTCTCCTCTATATATTGTAATTGTGTTTTATCTTGTGTATTCTTCTTACAATATTTATTGTTGTTGTCATCCTGTAAAGCGCTTTAAGAAGCCACCTTTAAAGGTGCTATATAAAATAAAGTTTATTATTATTATTGTTATTATTATTTTATATTCAATTTTTTATTCCATCTCTCAAGAGCTAGATTGTAAATCCTGGTGCTGTGGTTTAGATTTTGTAGACCAACAATACAAGTAGCACTTTCTTCTGCAGTTGTAATTCCTTGTAAGATGTCAAATCTTACAAATGTGTAATGTTCAAGGAACCAACCCTCAAAATGCTAATTGGTTGTAAACCTGGTTAGCTTCTGTGGCATGGCATTAAATTTGTGAGATTTGTGTTGATAAGATCAGTCTTTTCTGGTTATAACACCGAAGTGATTACATTGGGTATTTGAATACCGACTTAATAAAACGTTTATCAAGTGCTTGCCTGATTGTCAAAAAGGTGGATGTTTAATGCCCAAGTAAGACTTCAGTAGTACCATAATTACTTCAAACAAACTGAATAAAGCTGTTTACATAGTGTACAGGAATGTGCACAGATTCCACAGCAACACCAGTTTTAATATGGAAAATATAACAAAAGAAAACAATCTCTATGTACTGTATTTGCCTGCAAGACAGCAGGTCAGCCAGACAAGGAAATGCAGTATGAGTTCTTCCTTTCCCTGAGATTGAAACATCTCCTTTGCCTCCTTTTGGCTAACTTCTAAAAGCATATCAAGAATTTTAAAATGCTTTCAAGCTTTCAATATTTTCACTGCTAACTCTTTGCAACATTATAGTGAAAGGTGAATTGAGGAAATGCACAGTACCTTATTTGTATTTAGCTTTTTCTGTATTAATAGTTGTTTTAAGCATTATCAGTTTTGAAAGAACATATTCTGAAAATTATGGTAATGGAACAAAGAGGAAACAAGAAGTATTGTTGCTGGTTGCATTATGATAAACTACAGTATAGTTCATGTATTAGCAAAGAGAAACAATGGTAAAATATCTTGATTAAATTTGAGATGGTATACAGATTGAATAGTTACAGAACTGATATAATTTATAGTTGCTCTATTATTAGATTATCTATTATTAGACCAAGATTTTTTGAGTACTCTGGACTTCTGGGTTTAACATTTTTATGTGGTTGCTAATAAATGTTTATGTAATTTAGGATACAGTACATAATATCTGCAAAATTTCTCTTAAAACAAGAACATACAGTATTTTAGATGTATTACAAGGAATTAATAAAGAAAAAGCATAAATATTTGATATATTTACATGTAAATTATTTTGTAATTTGCTTTCAAATATATTACCTCCAAACAGTATTTCCTCAATTGATTCATTAATATAAAATTATTAAAAAGAAAAAAATAATTCTGATTTTTCTAGCAAAGCTTAGGTATAGGTCAGCATTAAGAAACTTTGTTTAATTTATTATTTATTATTATATTAAACTTTATTAAGAATACCATTTTGATTGCACATTTTTTAAAGCTTCACTCAATAGGATTATTATTGTAATAAAAGTATTCTTGGAGAAGATGTTCATTTAAAGTTATATACAGATTATATTTACAGGAAAGGTTAATGATTTGTTCAAAACAGAGACATTTCAAACTTTTAATAAACAAATAACATACCTTTGTGGAAAACATTGTATACTGATGCACATAATAAATAAAACACTAAGTATAACATACACCAAACACATAATGCATTAACGGAGTCCTGGAAGTATTGACACATAAGCCTCATCAGTCTTGGTGATGTACTGCTTTGGAATGTTCTGTTACTCTGCTTGTGCATCTACAGCCAGCTTGCTAAGACAGGCCATGGTAGTATCCCCTTGATGGTAGTATCCCCTTGATGGTGTTAGTGAGTTGGTTTCACAGACCAGCTCTATTGGACTTGGGACGGGAGCAAAAGTTGGCAACTGCAGGACAATTGACAGGAATCCAGTCAATTGCTAGCCACTTCTTCCAGTTCAAGGTCGCATGAGCGCTGGATGCCTAACCTGGCTAGAAACAGATGAAAGGCAGATTGCACCCTTGATGGGACACCAGTCCATCGCAGGGCAGACAGACACAAATACAGACATACATACCTAACACAAGGACCAATTTTCCCAGAAGCCAGTTAACCTACCAGTATGTGAACACAGGGAGAACATACAAGCTCCACACAGACAGCACCCCAGGTCCAGAACTGAACCCAGGACCCCAGCTAACAACTGCACCACTGTGCTACCCTATGTTGGAGTCATACTATTCTAATCTTAGCACTATGGTGTTTTTTATTGTTCTGTCCAGAAAACAGCTGGCTCAAGAACTTTGTGAATGTATCACTGAGCAGTAAGATCATTTTCAATCTGCAAAGGTGTTCATGTACTAAAGGAGATTTATTTTGAAATGAGTAATATAAAAGTCAGTGGGCTCACTATGACATAACAGCATATGTTTTCTTCAGCCATTTGTTGCAACCTGCAGTATGTCTAAATCAAATTCATATAAAGTGCACAGTAGAACAGAATGCACTGTAATCTTGCAAAAAGCTGATTAAGCTGCAGAGAAGATCAATGCTGAGAACTCATCAAGGCCCTCCTGCTGCCCCAGTGAAGAGTCTAGTCTGCAGCCACATGCTCCTACTCTTAAGTTTTTTAACAATGCTGAAATGCACATCTATACAAAAAACTTCCTAAAGTAGCTTTTAACATCTGTTTATGCTACGTAATGTATTATGAAGACGACAGCTCAGAATTTGCCTGCCACCTTCCTAATTTTAAAATGGCAGTGCTACGGTACTGTATGGTGTGTCTTACCATAACTGACTGATTGCTGGCTGCAGCATCAAAACAGTTTTTATTCATGTATAATATCCTATTTACTGTTTTAATATAGTGGTACAGTTATAGTTGCCACTGTCAAAAAGTCTGCAGTTTGTTATGTCCATTCTATACTATTCTTAAGTATCTAATACAATTTGTGTAATAGTAATTTATTTTTTTCTGTTATTGCATACACACTGTACAGTATCTCATCTGTTACCTAGTGTAGTGTATTATTAAACTAAACAACACCCTAAAATAATTACTGTTTCACTGTTTCAGTTTCTTCTTCCACAGTACCGCATTATAACCTTGTCTGCACTGTGGACAATAAGTCCACCCCTTCTAAAACATGGCACAGGTGCAGAACCATCAACCAGTCAATCAATCAGGAAGTACATTGGGGAAATTTGAGCTAAATTAACATAATTAAAGTATTTAATTTAGTAATAATGAAAAGCTTGTTATAATGTGAAAGTTGCAGACCGTTAAATGCAAACTAAAATATACTGAGCAAAAAAAGGCATTGTACTCTACTTTAAAATAAACGTAAATTACTTGGTTAAGTGATATTGGCATCATTTTTATTGATTGAACACTCACAATCAGCTTTGACACACTCATGTGATTGGCTGTTGCAAGGTCTATTGCATCACCTCATTAGTGGGCTGAACGGGCGCGGATGAAGAGGTGATTCCATCAAAGACAGGTCAGGATCTGGGAGACTGCAGATCGTAACACTTCACCAAGATCACCGCAGCGCCATGCTCTTTTCTCTCTGCCACTCCCGCTGCATCAGAAGTGCCAGGTCACCGAGACCTGTGCACAGGCAGCTCAGCTGTGAGGAGATGACAGAGCCGCCTTCGTTTGCAGGCTGAACAGCCACCTGGGTCTGGTGCTTGCCAGTTCTCATCAATGCAACAAAACGAGGAGATGTCAGCACCTCAGGATGACTTGACAGCATTGCAGTCAAGTCCCTTTTAGTGGAGAATTTATTCCATTCCATTTATTATGGATGTTGGCAAGTGTGGCACAGAATGACACAAGAATCCATTTGTACGACTGATGGACCTAAGGGTGGCCAATGCAAGTGCGATGGTCTTTGAAGAAGTATCTAGTTGCGACAGAAGACTGATGACAACTGCACTATACAGAGATACATTGATCGAGTCCTGGAACTCAGTTGCTGCCCTGCCCACATATTCATCCTTTTTGTGACAGCATTCCACCAAGCCTACACATATCCTCAGCAGCTTTCTTGTGAGATGAGGTGATCCAAATCGTCAGCGCGGTATAATTGACATAATGTGACAGTTCTGCCATGGATACACTTCTTGCAGGATCTGAGCTCCATTGACGGTTTGTGGGACTGAGTTTGAGCAATGTGTGGTGTTTAGGGATAAGAAACCAGTGCTGGGGCTCTGAGAAGATCAATGGGACATAATCCCACAAGACAACATGCACATCTGGTGACACCTGAAGAAAGACCCACAGCCGAAACTATGTTTCTCTTTTCTTTTCCTTTCAGCATGGAAGAAACCTTTACCTACTGTGTTCCTTTGCATCCTTACATTTAAACTTCTATTCTTAACAAAAACCATAGGAGCAGAACCTGGCTTGTCACATATTTTCCTATTATAATTGTTGAACTTTCATCTAAGGCTGTGGTTCTGAATGTGTCTGAAGAAAATTAAAGATTCTTCTAAAAATTCCTTTGTACTGTATCTGTGAGTGCCAAAAATAATATATCTAATAACACTTCAAAAGAATGGTTTGTTCAATCTATTCAGTTAGAATTTGTAAAAATATTTATAGTATGTTACTGATACCTACTGAGAATCTCTAGGCCTGTATTGTAGATTGTTTTAAGGATAGAAAACATTTATGTAATATTAATACAGTAATAATCCTAGTCTGATGATGTTGAAACAATATCAATTTGTATATTGAAGAGCCAATATAATGTGCTTGCTGCTGAGGGGAAGAGGTGAGAAAACAAAAGAACTGTTGTAGCTGTGCCTGAGAAATATATGAACACACATTTGTTAAAGGCTCATAATTATCAAAGCTGCCTGTTTTGGCTTATGTACAGTATAAAACCCAGTCCTACTGATAGAAATGAAGAGATTACATTTAGACTCAGAGCACTGAAGCAAAGGGCTGATTATACTGCCTCAAGTTATCATAGCCTGCTAAACAGGTGAGAGAATTTAAGGTTGAGTGTGTGGTTAATTTGTCTCATGGTTGTGAAAAAGCACTACTTTTTACTGCCTGGTATTTTTCCAGACACATTTTCTGGACATTTTTTTCTGATCTTGATCAATAGATGAAAAACAGTGACTATTCTAATTTTCTTTCTGACTATTTTAAGCTCCAAATATGTTACTTTTAGAAAACGTTTGGGAATGAATAAAGTACATAATGTATTATAAAAGTAAATATAATAATAAAGGCAAACAATACAATTAAATATTTAATGGGGATAATAAAAGTTTTGAGTAAAATACTGATAAGTCTTTTAAGTACTCTAAGTACATTTTCATTATTATGAAATCTGTGGAGACTATAAAACTGCAACAGAAGGTACATATCTAATTAAAATGGGATAGAGAGCTTCATAATCTTGGTGTATTATTATAAGATACAGTTTATCCTTTCCCATGTATTTATAAAAAATAGGGTGTTTTAAGAGATCCATTGTAAAGAAAGTGGTGAATCCTAAACATATACAGTACAGTATACAGTACTGTATCATATCACTTATCTGTGGCAAGAGTTGGCAGATAGCCACCTTTTCTTGGCCAAGAATAGCACTCTCTGACAGCAAAAGGCATGCTATCAAAAATTGCTAGAGAAAGTTGCATTCATTGCCAGTGCTACAAAACAGGTTGTTAAAATAATTTCTTAAGTATGCATACTGTATCTTCAATTAGAATAATTTCAAAACAAAAGAAGCTCTCATATTCATTTAACTCATGCTTTCATTTCCAAACATTTTTAGCACCATGAAAGCATAGCTTGAAGGCATAGGGAAATGATTAAATGTTTCCCCAGAGAACACTTAAAATACTTAAGCACAAAAGCAAAATGCAAATAACAATGGTTAGTTTCTTACAGTTTTGTCGCTTAAAATTACAAGCATTAAATCATATAATCTCCTGCTCCCGAGGGTGAAAAAGAGAACCCTGTAGAACTACAAAAGGAAGTCTAGATCTTTTTACATGAATTTAACAATTAGATCTTGAATGACTATGTTTTAAAAAATGTATTTGTCTTTGTGGGTAATTTGTTTAGGACAAGTTTCATTTTTTTCAAACAAAACTAAAACACATTTTGCAAAATGTAGCTGTACGATCCATGTCATCCATGATGAAATTACATCTGCAGGAGTTGTAAGCTTGCATCGTCCCTGGATGTTGTAATTGAGATTGCAGACATTCATGTAATTGCAAATTATTATTCTAGCGAGAGATCTATGCAGAATTATAATACTCTGATCTTTATATAATTCGGTTCTTATTACGGCCATGTTTCATGACTGAAGTACTTTTTTCAATAAATTGTAATGTTTTAAGGAAAGGTTTGAACACCGACTTCTGAGCTTTTATTTGACAAGTTATTATAGTTTTAGCACAAAATTGATTAAGAGGGTAGATATATACTGTATAGTAGCTGCTACTGCCAGATACTTTCAGTTTCTTTTCTTTGATAAGAGTTCTGTATGCATCCCAATCATTTTGGTCTTAATTTAAAAATGATTAAAAGGAAACAGAAGTTGGCATTGATTTAAAAAACATAATTAAATACATTCTGTTAATCAGTTACAACATCAAAATGTTATTTTGTTATAATCACTGATGTTTGTACAACAGAAGAGGACTGCTGGGTAGGCACTAGAGCAAAACAAATGTTTCTGCCATTTCAGTCTTTAAAAGCTACTGGCTAATCTGCACAAGAAGTCAATTATTCTTATCGAGGCCCCAAGCAGAGGTGAAATTATGGATTTATTTTGTTCTCCAACACGTATATTGGATGAGGTGCAACGTTCCTTTGAACAGAACAGTCATATACAAACTAAAGCACTTTATAAGTGTTTTGAAATAATTTATTACTAAAACATCTCAAGTCAATTATATACAGTATGAATTGACCTGTCTTGACCAAATCTCATTATGTTACTGTATACTCCAGACATAAGACAAACTGTTCAGATGTGTAGGTGATTTTGAATATTGAATACGTAACCTGTTATATACTGTGCAGGCGAAAAGAGAAATAAACAAGAAAATATATATACTTGTTAGAACAAGTTAAGATATCATATGCCATTGTAAATCCATCCATTTTCTAATCACTTTATCCAATACAGGGTTGTACTGGATAAAGTGGTTAGAAAGTAGAACTGGACCCTATCCCGGCATGCGACAGGCATAAGGCAGGGTACACAAGGCAGATGCCAGTCCATCTCAGAGCACGCACGGACAAGCACAAAATCACACCTGGGACAATTTTCCCAGAAGCTAGTTAACCTACCAGTAAGTCTTTGGATTGTCCTTTTGGGAAAAGGCACCGCTGCAGACTGTAGATTTCGCTCACAGTTCTGGAGATGTTGACCGATGCCTCCTTGCAGATGTCCTCTTTCAGTCCGGAGGCAGCTCTCCTCACATCCTCCAGAGAGAAGTCTCACTTGGAGGAAAGCCACGTGGACCCTGGGAGAACATGCAAACTCCACTCACACGGCACGCCAAGTCTCCAGTTGAAGGCAGTGCCCCAGAACTGTGAGGCAGCAATGTTGACAATTGTGCCACCTCGATGCCTAGATTTCTGTGATTCATTTGTAATTTTTCATGACCTGGTGCTTGTTCCCACTCCCCCATACTTGATCTTTTTAAAAATGAATAATAAAAGGTTTTGGATATTCCTGACCGTTTTGCTGAAAACTGTGGCAATACAAATTACAAATGCCATTGTTGTTTCAGCAAATTATTCATGTATTTTAGAATAAAAAATAATCCATATTTTGGATGTTGATAAATCTTTTTGGAGTGATTTTTGCTTAATTGATTATTCATGACCTCAATGGTGAGAGCTTTTACTGTACAGTATGTGCACGGGTGATGTGATTTAATGCATTAGATATCTAGCCTAGTGAAAATCGAGGAAAACACACAGGGAAGGATACACTCTGCTTATCAAGAAGAAGTTGTCCTTTGTGCACTCAGTATGTTGGAGCAGCTCCTCAGGTAGACTGGCCAAGAGCTGAGCCAAGTTCTGTTTACCAATAGATCAAGGTTTTGTGTGGAACACACTGATGGCTGTCAGCGAGTGTGGTGCACAGGTGCAGAAAAATGGCCTAATTGTGTACAAGAGACAAATCAATAGGAGGTCCATGTGTGTTGGTCTTGGTAGGAGTATCCAGTTGCTACAGAATTCTACAATCAATGTGTTTGATAGTAACCTGACTGCTACATTGATCAACTCCAGGGCTCTCGCTTCCTGCCTTTCCTGTGGGCTCTGCTTAATGTGATGGTGGCCACACAAGCTGCTGTACTTGCCAGTGATCCACACCACACAGTTCACTGTGCCTGTTGATCAGACATGCTCATGACAAATGTTAATATTTTTATATCATTGAATAATATAACGCATAATGAATTTATCTTATCTGATATCTACAAAATAAAATGTCAATGCATTGCAATTAAAAGAAGGAACTTTCTAGATTATTAACCTTGTGAATTTGCTGCAGATGGAACTGGTTTGTGATTATCAGTATATAATATTGAGAGATAGCAAAAGACTGCAAGAAATATTTGAATGCTAATTTTTTGCATTTATGTTACCTTACATTATGTACAGCATGTGCTTTAAAACTTAATTTCTGCAATTTATACAACAGCCTTCATACAGTACATTAAACCCTGAAATGGACCAGAATATGGCACAATGAGAAGTTATGTAAACATAATTTTAATCCAAATATATAACATACTGTATATGGAACAAATAACATGATTATTGGAGTAATAAAGTGATGAGGAAAGTACAGTTGTGTAGAAGCTGTGATTTGTGAAACTGTATTTTAGCTGTTGCTGAACTTCCTGAACACACCCCTTCACATTCACCCTAGCAGAACACTGGAAATATTTCAAATAGTAATACATTTGTATCCCATGCCATATTAAATAGTAAATGATTGAATTCTAAGACCACAAATTTGCCATTGTGTGCAGTAAAGTAATTATGCATTTTGAAATCTGCTTTAAATTTTAGAAGCTGTACCATCCTGAGGCATAATCTCAACAGGTCAAGAACATAGTAGGGTCTAGTCTGGGTCTAGTCAAATCTTTCTAATGGACATGATTTTGGTGTCCCCGTAGGTGGATAGTTTTTTAGACCAGAATTTCCCAATCCAAGGATCACTGTGCTTCAGCCTGTATTGCTCCTTCAGATGAAACATTAACCGGATGTCCCGATGATATGTGCTTAGTAAAGACCAGAACACCTCACAAGAGGTGTTAAATCTGGTGTCCTGGCTAAATTGTTGCAAATATATACTTTATACACAGTTTAAATAGTAGTTTCTCATTTCTCCCCTGTGGATACAGTAGATGAAGTTCTTTTTTAAAAAATTGGGTCATTCAGGAAGAAAATACAACTACAAGGAATACGTTTTAGAAAAGCTTTTTGAATGCTGCATTTTTAGACTAAAATATTCGACGTTTTACAAACAGTATTTTCATTGCCAATTTTGAAGAAAATGAACTAATATTAAAAATGTAGCAAAGAAATGTTTTAAATATTGTAGTGTAGCCGAGCTTGTTTGGACACAAGCTCATCACCCTCCCTGCGCCTGGGCTGGTCTCCTTTAGCTTACTCGGCTGGTTCCCTGTTGCGTGCGTCACCCAGAGACCCGGGTTTGCGCCCAGGTGTTGCGGGACGACTTTTAGTCTTTAAAAGAAGTCTGTGCACAGTTTGTCTTTTTGAGGTCCGGCCAAGGGTTAGTCAAAATGTGAAGTCCTGGCTGTGGTTTTTAGGAATATGCTTGGATATTATGGATGTCGATAAATAAGAAAGAGTTCAACTACCTAATTTCGTTGACCAAGTGAAAATAATAGTGAGTTCACAAACACAAGATTTCTCCTAAACTATTTCAGGAATACTTGAACAGAATCTGTGCTTTATTCACTCACTCTTTCCGTCTGGCTTCTTGCAGAAGAGTTTATGTCTCGGAGTGCTTGCAGTCACGTGTTGTAAAGCTCAGTTTGCCAATTTAGTCAGTGAGTTAACCGGTGAGAATGTGGTGGGTTACAGTTTATATGGGGCGACATCACCAGTTGGTGATTGGCTGAGATGCCATCAGATTTCGATGTGGTACCCACTCTACAGTATAGTGACCTTTGACCTACGATTTTGGGAAGAAACCAGCCTGCAGACTTGCTGGAGCCCATCTGCACCATATACTGTATCATTTAATGCTCCACAGTGGTACAGCTTTATGATGTCTCTTATCAGAGGGGCCTCTTTAGCCATATTCCTCTGCATTTAGAGAGAGGCACCAGGCTGCTTGGTCAAGATACAGAAAGATGACTAAAAATCTCTTAAGTTAAACTTTATTCTAAGTGAAATAATAGGCCTTGTTGCTACACACTAAAGTCTAAGTACATAAACATGAGATCAGACTATTCGAAATTACCTAAGAGTCTGCCTAGGCAGAGGGTAAGGCAAGTGTCAAAGGTTGCTGTGTAAACTACAAAGATAAAAAGCAAGTCCAAGCACAGTCATACAGTAGATGTTCTGAACAAACAAGAAAAATCCATGCAGCAAATCCTGTTACTTAGATGTGTTGTATTTTGTATTCTTTATGGTGAAATATATAGATTTTATTTTATTCCTTCAGCCTGTTTAAATATTATCATAATGATTTCTGTTAATGCTTCATGATTAATGTGCAATGACTCTGGTCCTCGGCTATACACTCCAAATTTTACTTCTTTGAACGTCATTTCATAATAATACCACACTCAGAGTAAGACATTCAGATACTTTATAGCACTTTTGCCGTTATTCTACTGAATTATGATTGCATGAAGAGTTCTTTGTTTGAATTTATCTCCATACTGGTTATTTCTGTTCTTTCCATCTTTTTATCTCTGTCTTTGTTTTGTATTAACCTGATCACTTCTCCTTTGACTCTGTTAACATACTCAGTGATAATAATGGCTTATGAAATAGACCTCACCAGATTGTACAAAGGCCATCATGATTGTAATTTATTGTAAAGGTTTTTTTTTCCATCAAAGCACAGTTATACTGAACTTCTTGACTATTATAAAATTCTAATTACTTGAAAGCTCTTAAGGATTGAAAAAATGCTTTGGTTTTCTTTGAATTTGGTCATTGACTGACATAAAAAGAAAAAGTCAAACAATATGCCTGCCAAATGCTGTCCTGCTGATTAGAATTGTAATGACAGTCAACTTTCCATCAGGCTATAATGTGTAGTAATGTTGTAATAGTGTTAAGGTTTCTCACTAATGGAATACGTTAATACAGAGGCTATAAAACTTGATAGTTAACCTTAAAGAGACCTTTAACAAAGATGCTGTCCTGACTTTTACTAGGTATTAAAAACTACTGAGTGTCCAATATACAAATCAAAGATAATGTATTTACTTAAAAATAATATTTAAGTACATTAGTAATCTTTGGATAATTCGATTTTAGCAGCATATCTGGTGCATGATATTCTAAGTCAATATTAGTGTCACATGTACAGTAATTCCACTGTGTCACTGCAAGAGAATTCCAGGAGGGTTCAAAGAGCTTCAAATAATTTGTTGTATAAGCTTGTTTGCTTCAGCTTTGATCAAGGATTAGGACAATGGAGCTTGTGTTGCAATATTTGATCTCTGTATTTTTTTAAATTATTTAAACAATTAACAAAAAATAGTATTCCAGAAAAAAAAAAAACGATTATTGCATCCAAAGTCACCAACACTACAGCAATTTTGAAGAATTTATGAAGATGTAGTTTATGGAAACTGCAAGTAATGGTGCCCTCTAGAGGTAGCTGTTAGACAATAGTATTCTCTGCTTGATAGACAAGTAGGAGCTCTGCTTTGGATGCTGTGCAGGGATTCTAAGCTTGAGATCAAGGTCTGCATCCAAAGAACTGAGCTTCTATTGACATATCTGGAACAGCAGTATTGTTATTTTGCTGGCTTCATGACTTTCTCCGTGCTAGCCAGGCAGAAAGCTATAGAACTGAAACAAAATTACACTTTGTTGCATCAATAATCCTGACAGTGTAGCCCCCTGTCCCTGTAGCCTACCATGAAGTATAGCTCATTTGTTTTCAGGGAGGGAAGTAAAGTACAGAGACAGCACCGTTTTAATGCAAAGTGAATGTAATTAAAGAGTCACTGTCTTGTCTCCTTGCCTTTGTAATGGCTTGAAGGAACACCTCAAATCATATATATTTATAGTGTTCTGTTTTCTCTGTCAGGTTTCATCCTAAATCAGCAGCTATCTTGCATTTTCTGCTTAGCTTTAAAGAAAGTTTGAAAACAAGACTTGCATTTTTGGTTCTTGCTCAGTAAAAGGCAAATTTGTGCTTAACATATTATCTGCTGTATACTGTACACCCAATCTGTTTTTATATATATAGTTGTAGGGCACAATATCAGAATGAGAATTCTGACATATACAGTAGGAACTACCTCGGTTTTGCACTTTTGTAAAATATAATCAAAATAAACAGCGCAGTCCATGCTGCCTCCCCCCAACACACACCTAAACCAAAGTGCCAATATGGTCCAAATGTCAAAGGAAAATAATATTTTCTTAACCCTTGAAGCATTGAGAGTAAAACTAATTGCTTCTCCAGTCGCATATCAATGATAAGGCATGTGATAATCTCAAGAATTTTATAAACTGCGAAATACAATTTATATACAGTAGAATATACTGTATGTACAGTACACAACTGTATTGTTTCTTGGATGTACTGTACAGTACATAAAATGAGACTTCAGAAAGATTATCTAAGAATGAAAGCCTATCATAAGCAGCCTTTTGCAGAATATTTCAGGATTTATTTTGGGATCTCTGGATTTCAGTGCAGTCTTGGAATGCTATATAGTATGCTGCTGTTCAGAAAAACAAGAACTACCAATGCAAATAGTTCATTCAACCATCAGGAAAATTGATTATTCGTCACTTACAGATGTGATGAAAAGAATTCATGCTTTTGCTTTAGTAAGAAAAATGTTTCCACGCCGTATGGCTCTGTTACCAGTACTGTGGCACTATGCCTCACTGTGAAAGTGAGATGAGAAACTCAGGAATTGTATTTAATGTCCGAACGAGTTCCGGCAGATGTGACTTGGTGATAGCAGCACTTCATTTGCAGCCATATCTTTTGAGCGACTCAATATAATTTTCTGACAAACGGGGTTGTCCAAAGAGGGGAGCACAACTGCGGAGCATGAAAAATTTGAAATATTACCCTCAAGTACTCAAGGCTTTTGTTTTTCCCCGATAACACATTGTATAGATTTTTATACTGCAGAATAAGGTTAAAGGCCTCTTGTATTTTAATTCAGCTCCTTCTGACTGGTATTCTTTATCAGTTGCATGGCAACGGCTGTGCTGTGTAGTTTGAAAAGTCATTAGCAGTCTGAGCATGCTGGCATTTAGCAGATGTTATTATTTGATTTTGTTCTCCCTGATTTTGGAATTTTTCTGCTAGCTTTGTAGGTCTTTTCACCTTATATGTGACTTTGCTTCTTCCTCCCAATTAAAAGCATTTATGTTCTCAATTAAGAGAAATGTCGATTATTTTCTCACCATTTATTTTGTTTACATTACATCAGCATGGAAACTGGAGTCATGTCCTGCAATGCAAGTGTTGTCCTGAGCCAGATGTTCTCTTTATCCACCCCAGACAGTCACCGTGTCACAGCATCTGATTTGAATTCATTGACACTGCAGATTTAAAAATAAAACAGCTGATTATCATCGAAAATGTATGACAACGATACCATTTATCATGTAGCAATTTAAATGCAAGGATAAATTGATTAATGATTTTTTAAATGATCCACCAAACAGACCTCACTGATGGGGAAGACGTTTATGTTTCAATGTGTTTCGCCTTATTCATAAACCTGCTACCCTTTCACATTGCTATGCATGCCCTCGTAATAAAATAATGAAGATTAGTTGAGACATTCCTGATCCCCTGAACTGCATTGTGGGAGGGGCACCCAGGTTGGTGGGGGAACTATATTACAGTTTAACAGTTGTATGGAAGGGTTTTAAAGACTTCAGAATAAATGCGAACACAGGTTAGGTGCAGGTGTTTGCAGTTGGGAGCAAAATGAACACTCTGCTGGAGCAGTTGCTATTTAAACAGATACTGTAGTGACTGAAGCACACACACAGACAGAAACAGATAGGAATCACTGGATAACAACAGTCTCCCATTAGATGGTGAACATCTGCCTCCAGGCTGCAAAGGTTAGACAGGGTTCTTTATGACATGGCTAGTTGAGTGATGGGGATAAATATACATTTAATGAATGTACATTTTTTAGAAAGGCAAGCTAGATGCAGTAGATAGTGTGGTGGGATATATCAAAAATAAGTTAAAAGCTAGGAAATTAAAGATAGAGGGTGTGAACTGTTTAGAATCTACAGGGATTAAACTGGAAAAAAGGACATTGTAAAGATATTATATACAATATACAGTAGGTATGTACTGTTTGCTATAGACCATATTAATTTGGACATAGACTTATACGGCATATTGTTATGAGATCAGAAAGATATGTAACAAAGAAACAAAGTACTAATGGGAGCTTCCAACTTCCCAGACCTAAATTGGAATATTACTGTGTGAAGTACAAAAGATGAAATTGATCAAATCGAAACGATTGGACAGTTGAAACTGAAAGTTAATAATTACTTCTTAACCCAATTTGTGAAACTACTAGAGGAAATGCTTACATTGGCCTTGTGTTTTCAAATAAACAGCTATCCCCCAAAGCAATAACATGTGATCGCAGTCAAATAATGAGGCAGAGCTTCCAGTGAATTTGACTCACGGTGGATTGAAAATACAATGTTCAAGACTAAAAACAAAATTCCTGTTCTTAAAACAAATAAATAAAATATAGTATGGTCTAGATTTTTAAATGGTGAAGAAAATCAATAGAAAACAATGTTCTGCAGCTTGTATGAAAGTGTTTAAGATCCAAGAAATCTATAAGTTTAAGAGGAATGGTACACTGAGCTACAGGAGCAAATCAAGAAAAGGTATTCGAATAATCAAGAGAGACACATATGAAATATTATCGTGGAGTCTAAAACAGTCTATACCAGTAAAAATGAAAAAAAAATTAAGTAAATTGTTCATTAGATAAATTTGGATTAATTCTAGAAGTTGAAGAAACAGTAAATGTGCTAAATTAAGATTTCAAACAAAAGTTCCCAAATAGTTATGTTAATTACATACCCGAGGTTAGAGAAGAAGTTTCATCAGTATTGAATAAGTCTAGGGCAAATGACACTACACCATTTCAAGGACTAGGATAGCTTAAAAGTAAGTAAATCAGTTGTACTGTACATAAGCAAAGTAGGGATGTTATTCATAAACCCTTAACGGGGATATTTCAGCTGTTCCTAAAAATAGGAGCTGTACCCACAGATTCAAAATTTGCAATTTTAAGACCAATTCATAAGGACAGAGACAAAACTGAACTAGGAAACTATAGTAAAGAAATAACTTTAACTCTGCTAACTGCAAATAACTGTAAAGTCATTGAAATTATAATCATTCAAACTAAAATAATATGCAAAAAATGGCTTTTGAAGGGACACTCAATGTAGAATGGATTAGGTAAAGTTTTACTTAACATAACAGAATTATATTAGAGTATTAAACTTAAATCTGTAAGAATCCAAGCTAATGATCATGAATGCTTTAGAAACTGGTTGAGTAATATTAAACACTACCTCATCGTAAAGGGTATAAAGGTCACTTGTAGTAATTAAAGCAATGGTACTGTATACCAGAGGTGTGTGTTTTCTTTCTGGTCTGCTGGTCTTCCTCATCTGTATCAATGATTTAGATTTTGTCGCTCTTAAAACTAGTTAAAATGAAAATATAACTGGAAGATACATACAGTATTATGGGTTCTTGCAGGGATCTGCAGCTCATGCAACATGTTAAACATCCTGAATAAACCCCAATGGCCGGGCTACATCTGTGATAAATGTCATAAAAGTCCATTCCTGATTAAATAGGTTAATGCAATAGAGAACGAATAATTGGCAAATCCCATTTTCAGTGAGAAACACACAAAAAAACTGAGAGAATTGCAGTGGCTCACAGGTGGCGAAAGGAAATAAAATAAGGTGCCCGTTGTAACGATCCTGTGATCCTTAAAACCAGGTTTTAAAACCACTCATGTTTTAACACTGCCCTGTGCCTGTGGTTCAGTGCCGATTTGGAAGAGAGATATGTCCCTCACAACAGCCTGCACGCTGCTGTTGTTGCTGTGTCTCCAGTGGCCAACTAATCCTACCCTGTCCTTTTTGGCACCTGGATAATTGTATGTGTCCACTTGGGGAATCCTGGCTATCGACATGACCCAGGCTCAAACCTGTGATAACGACAAGAAACCTCTACCGATTCGGGCACTTGGGAAGCAGGGCTATTTTTATAATAACTGACAACAAACGATCATGAAATGTATTTACAGGAGTGAGCAATGATTAAAAAAAAACATTTTACTCAAAATTATTTGAATTTTTAGCAAAATAGTTAAATTTGATTAAAAAAATAAACAACTATAACTATTTGATCAATACAATTTTCTAAAATATATTTGTAAAGCATCATCATGAATAGTTTCCTTTTTCATAGAGGTACATTTGATGTTAATTAAAATATTTCAGCTCCACACCAGCACTGAAAGATTTTATAGTTTTATTTTTGTTATCGAATCGCTAAATCCAAGGATATCTGATATATCTTCAGTAGATTTATATTATGGTTGAAATCACACAACTTCATGAAAAAACAAATTTAACTTTTATATTTTTTTCCATGAATTTGTTTGTGTTGAGAAAACAACACAAAAGCATTAGGATACGTATTATATTTCAGAAAACTGATTTAAGGGTAAATAAAATACAAAATAAAAGTATAATTAGTATGTTCTATTAAAAAATGGGTAGTAAAATTAACATGGTGTGGATGTTTTCTGAATAGAAGAGGAATGTCTAGATTGCCATTTTCAGTGTTGGTAAGAATAGTGTGTGTAGTCAGACGCTAGAACAGATCTGTCATCCTAGGCACACCTCCGAGAGCCCTGAGCACAGCCCAGACAAGTGTCAAGCTCGCTAAAGCAATAAACCAGCCCTATGCAGCAGGGAGTGACATCACTGTAACAGCCTTGTCTCACAAATCACCACGAGCTTGAAAAGTAAGGCCCTATTTCCCAGAAAAGAGAGTTTTCACATTGAAATATAAGCCTTAGATGACTTTTCAGGTATAACCCTCATTGTTTAACTTCTCGGGCATTCTGTGAAGGGCTTGACTGACCTTTTATTCGTAGACAGGAAGTTCTGCAGTCACATTCAAATAAACAATGCAGTTAGGCAGCAATCATTGTGTTATTTTTTCACCTCTGAGCACATGTGCTCTGCCACAATGAAAAACAAACTGAAGAAATCCCTTTCTCTGGATGAACCTTTCACAATATTGAAGGGAGCCCACATGGACTGAGTAGCCAATATCATAGAGCATCAGTATTTTAATTTTCGATACTGTTTTTTGGTTGTCTGCACAAAGTGACATCTGTGACACGGTGTCATTAAAATAAAGTATTTCCAAATGTTTTACCTATAGATCAGTAATACTGTAAGTAGCATATTCTTTCTGTCACTGAGAACCTAAAAGATTCACACCGCTGGCTATGTTCAGGCAGGTGAAAGTATGAAAATATTTACCTAGAAATGTTAGTAGTTTGCTGAAGCAGCTACTGCATGGAGTGATGAGGACCTCTGTCTAGATACTGTACTGCATATTATTTGCATAAGGACATGTTAAAATATCTGTAGTCAATATTCTGCTCATAGTCATTGATACTGTACGTACTGCTGTCCATAACTGTGTAGCAAACTGTGTATCTGTGTGTGGCACAGAAAGCTCAATTAAGCACTACAGTGTGTGCTTGTAGGGTGGTGTCAGCCTGGGCTCAAAAACTATTATGAATAGTTGAGCTGGACAATGTCACAAGGCAGTGCTGCAGGGTTAGAAACTGGCCTGCTGCAGTGAAAGCACATCCCTTTCATTATTTTGAAGCTATGTGAGCACTTAGTACAACAATTTTATATTTAAGATTTTCTGTTGTTTGCTTCTTGATGATGTTGCCTTACTAAAAAAATCTTATATATAAAATCAACTAAAACATTTTTTAGAGAAGAGCTCTTTAGCTGGGGGGCAATTCAGGCATGGAATAGTAATGAATTCACAGCTAGATTTTATGTTATCCCAAGGGCTGCATTGCAAATGACACGTAATGTCTCATATGTTTTTGCCACTGTCTTTTCAGTAAAATACTGAAGAAATTGACATTGTGGCAATCTCTCCTTAGCCTTTTCAACTTATAATAAATTATTATTGTCTTTTTTTCCCCTTCTAGGTGTGACCTTCACATGTTTGTTTTTTTTTAGGAAGGAACGCTGTAGAATACCTCAAAATGATTTATTGCAGGTTAGCAGCAGGAATAGACTTCTAAGTTGCAAACATGTCTGAATAGCTTGGTACCACTTGAAGTATTAAAACAAATTTTCTCTTTTTACAGTAAACACACATTGTGAGGATGTATTTCTCCACTGTGAGCCTGAATGGGGGGATCTTTCTAAGGTGTTAATGTAAATGTACATGGTTTAAAGGTTTTTGGTAATTTCCTAACTTTACTCCTACAATTTGAATTTTCCATGCACTACATGTGTGCTGTTGTGGAATTAACATCAGAAGGTAATCTACCAATCATATTTAGGTTGTATCAGACTGATGTTACATACTGTATATTAAGTACAGACCATGGATCCTGGGAGGAGGATCAGTATTGAAGCTCTCATGCGGATTCTCACTTGATTCAATACTAAAAGGAAGAATATTATTTTAAATGATTGAATCTTTTGATTTTTAAATTATATGTTGTGTTTTGTCATGGCCCTTACCAGAATAAAAAAAAAACAGCTATCTTATAATGGAGGTTTATTTTATGAGTCTGATATTTTGACATTTAAAATATGAATTGAAAGTTCCTCTATCTGAAATAAGCATTAAACCTCTTGCAAACCAGGCTGCTCACACTACTGACACTTCTTTGTGAAAGTGTCCAGGAACTTAAAAAAAATGTGTGTTTGAGAACTTTACTGAGAATTAAAGAAATGAGAATTATTGGATACTCATAATTTTATATAATGTGATTGAAGGTGGTCTGATGAGACGAAAGTAGTATCAGTTATTGGTGATGTAATACATTTTACAAATGCTGAACATTTAAATACATATTGTGATGCCCCGGGGGATGGGGGTTGTGGACACCACTTTGGGCACAAAAAAGGCATGTGTACTTATCTAGACATGTTCCTCACAATCAGTTGGGGGCTTTTTTCACCCTGTTCTCTCAAATCACACACACTCCCCTCCAAACATGAGACGTGTGTGTGTACAATTCTCCGAGCCCTCGGCTCGCGGACTCTCACACTCAGACTCAATCACACACGCCACTAAAACACACACTAGCTCTCTGACGCCTCTGCCTCACGTCTCAGGTTGTGCATGTTCCTCAAGGCTTCCGGCACACCTTTCCCTCATGCCAGACATCACTGCGCTTCTTAATATTAGCTCCTATGGAGAGCTCCACCTCCCTGCCACACATGCCCCAAAAAATACCACCATGCATTTAAGCAATGAAATAAACATTTCAAATCAGTAATTGTGAGAGCAGACAATAAAGTACGGTTTTCCCTACATTAAACCATCTTAAATTGCGACTGGCAACCTTTTCACTGGAAACTACTGTAGATGCTGTATGCACCGTCGCATTCAAACACAGGCTTTAAAATGTCACTCAGCAAACTATGTAAAGATGGAAGCATATGTTTTTTTAAGCCGCATCTTCAACTCTCTTTCTCTATTAATAGGCTTTGAGACCTTAGATGAGGAATACAGGGATTATGAAATGCATTATTTAATACATTTAATGAACTAGATTATTTTAAAAGGCAGGTAGTAATGAAGGGCTCTGCTCGTATTGTATAAAACACTCTGAGCTCATTTCTCCAAATACATATTCTTCACCCAAAAGCTACAGCAGTGTTATTTTCTTATACGGTTTCTTCTCATGTTTCCTAGTAAAGGCCCTCTAGTCCGATGTTTTGCGAGATGCTCGACTAGGAGGTTGCTGGAATTGCATTCCTCGCAGCATGTTTTAAAATTGTTATATCCTTCTGAGCGGGGAAGATGGCTCAACATGGAAAAGTGCTGTGCTTAAAAGCATCAGCTCTGCACCCCAGTGTCAGGTATATTGCAAGAAAGCTGTAGGGTTATAGATATATACCCTGCTGGTTTGTGGCTTATGCTTGGGTAAGAGAAGGTGGATTAGCCCCACAGGAAGGAAATCATACACATTCATTAAACAAGTCAGATGTTGAGACTGATCACAAATATGAGGGTAAGGGCCCAACTATTTGATTACCCGTTGATGTCAAAGTGGAAGTTTATTATATGTATTAGCTACACTGTGCTAGTTCTGGCACAATTGTAGTTTTTGCTGTTTTATTCATACTGAAGCAGAGGAAAAGACATAAAGAATGAAGTATGAGTTACACAGATAACAACCACATACTTGACAGCATGTAGTCTTGGTCTGCATGGTGCATTGGGACAGGTCTGCTAGCACTAGGTGGCCAGTCAAAAAGCTGACCTAGAAGCAGTCTTTAAGCTATGAGGGGAAATGCAAAGGTTTATTGTTGAGAAGCGTAACATCTGCTTTTTGGTAGAGAATAATGCAGACCAACAAGATCTGATGCTTTCTCTCTCTCTCACATCAATCGTTATAATTTCTTTTACTAGGTATGGTGATTATGGATTAAGGCAATCTTAAGAGCTTTGATTGGGTATTTTAAAGGCACACATTGTTCCAAAAAAGGCTATCAAGAATACTTTGAGGAAAACCAACATTAGTTATTTTTACATAGTGGGTTGGCCAACAATTTTCACATTATTTTTATTAAATGCCTTTTAAACAACACAGAAGTATTAGGCAAGGATGCCTTTTGTCTGCTTTAGTATTTTCACTTTTGTGAATCTTAGCAGGTCCTACAGTATGTGTTGCAAACATGAATTTGGGAGACCCTAAACGATATGTTGATACCATTAATAGTATACTTACATACAGTATACTGTACTGTCACAATTATATTAGCATTCAATTTCAGTAAGGTCTTAAGTTGGTCTATTAAATGGTTCAGATCTGAAGGTCAGCCTCTTCAGTGGGGTGCTATATAATGGGACATATTTTAAATGGTGAAAAGAAGATTTTATATGCTCAGATATTCAGCTTGGTGTTCTCTTGACCTTACTATATACCTTACCCTGAAAGCAATCACAGGAGATCTTGTCTTCCATTTTCTTTTACAAGATGAATAGTTAATGTTAAAGAACATTATACCCAGCATTAATTAAATGTTGTCAAATACACTCACCTATCGAGGAACACTTTCTACAAAGTTAAAAAACACAATATTTCTACTATTAATTATAATAATGAAAATATTCTGAAATGGAGCTCCCAGCAAATGCTGCACCTAGATACTTTTAGAATTAATTGAGATCAATAAATTATGTAGTGCAAAAATACAGCTACTTCAGAATGAAATAATGCATATGCAGCACTTTGCTAGAAATGAACTGTTTCACAGAATGAGACTTGGATAAACTCTACAAGTAATGTATTAGTTAGGGCTACTTAACCTGGGATTCCTCCAGTCCATTCACATAATTTAGCTGCAACAAGATTCCTGTTTATTTAATTAATAATAAGTACGATCAATATACAATTAAGGAGTTGGTTGAATCAAATAACTGCAATAGAATGAATTGGAAGGGCTGCAAGTTGAGAAGCCCTGCTCTAGAAAATCATTTTTTTACACTCCAGCACTGCCAAGCAATTCCTCCATTTTGGAAGGATGTAGAGTGGCTAAGACAAACCACTTTTACATCAGGATTTTAAGTTGTTTTAAGTGGCCCTGAGCTGGGCACAATTCTTCAATTGCGGATCTTCCCAAACTAAAAAAAGGGTAGACCTGGGCCAGCCTACAGTAAATGTGGATGCATGCCAGAGTTCCTGAGATTATCAGCAGTATTATTAAACAGTTAGCAGTAGTACTAGCAGTAGGATTGTAAGAAGGATTAGAAAAGGTGAACTGTTTTTGATGCACTTGTTTCTAAAACTGAAATGTGCAGTACAGTGCTGATGTTTATTTTCCCATTGAAAACCCAAGTGCAATGTGGCGAGAGAAAGCAAGTCTGCTGTTTATTCTAATAAAATGCAAAGCTGTGGCACTGGAATTGAAAAATGGCTCAGGGGTGCTGATTTTGTTTAGTCAGTGGTCTCATTCAAGAGTCTTCTAGCTGGCATTGCACTTCTGCCTCCAGCTGTTTACAAGCCTCTGTATGTTTTTGAGCTGTTCCACCTTTTTCCTACCTGTACCTGGTACTAGTCAAGCTCAGTGTTACAGCTCTCCCCTTCTGTTCCAGCTTGGTTATATGGGGAAGATGCCTATGGGTTTTACCCTTACCTGCACATGAAAAGTAAACTTTTATAAGAATGTCTCAGTTAATGAACAATGCTACATAGCCAGCAGCCATATCACCCTGCAATTCACAACTAGCATCCCACTGAAGCTAAGCAGGTGTGAGCCTGGTCAGTACCTGGATGGGAGACCTCCTGGGAAAAACTAAGGTTGCTGCTGGAAGAGGTGTTAGTGGGGCCAGCAGGGGGCGCTCACCCTGCGGTCTGTGTGGGTCCTAATGCCCCAGTATAGTGACGGGGACACTGGACTGTAAACAGGCGCCGTCCTTCGGATGAGACGTAAAACCGAGGTCCTGACTCTCTGTGGTCATTAAAAATCTCAGGGCGTTTCTCGAAAAGAGTAGAGGTGTAACCCCGGCGTCCTGGCCAAATTTCCCATTGGCCTTTACCAGTCATGGCCTCCTAATAATCCCCCTCTCTGAACTGGCTTCATCACTCTGCTCTCCTCCCCACTGATAGCTGATGTGTGGTGAGCGTTCTGGCGCACTATGGCTGCCATCGCATCATCCAGGTGGATGCTGCACATTGGTGGTGGTGGAGGGGAGTCCCCATTACCTGTAAAGCGCTTTGAGTGGAGTGTCCAGAAAAGCGCTATATAAGTGTAAGCAATTATTATTATTATTATTATTACATCTTGTGCATTAAGTAATCAAAACACAAGCAAAACACAGACTCTCAGATGCTTGAAGAGGCATGTCGAGGGGCATTTTCTAGGCAAACTCCCATATGTTCAGGAAGCTATCCCCCGTGTACTGCAGTGGTTTAAATCACTAAACACAAACATGACTAATTCGGCTGACTGTATTACCATAAAGTTCAAATTGGAAGATCAAATACAGTGTTTTACTAGGTCAGTGAAACCATTATCATCAGCATATGGGATAAATTAAGAGCCAACACATTTCTGACCACAGATGAATAATTAAATACCAAAACATCATTATACATAATATCTCATACATGCATGCGTGCATTAACGCATTGCAGAGAAACAAAAAGAAACAGACAACTTTCCTTGTACAACAGTATAATTTATAAGTCACAAGCTTCTTAACTGGCCTTTGTCATTTGCAGTTCACTTGCACATATTAGTAGTAATAACGTTTTATTGATGTAGCGCCTTTTATACTAATGGAACTTAAAGCACCCTAATGAAATAAAAACACTGACATAAAAGTAATAAGTTTATAATTAGTTTTTGTAAATACTTAAGCCAACTAAAAAAAAAAATCAATAAAATATCCATTTGAAAAAGATATATAATTTATAATTAAAAAATGAACATTTTATGTTTTTGGTCACAATTTAAAATTCCAAGCGAAGGTGAATCTCTCATGAAAAGGAGAAAAGAGTTCCACATTCTGGAGACATCGTAACCGAAAGCAGCCTCTCATTTTCTTCTGTGATTTACCTTTGGAATACAAATCAGGCCAGCATCCATAGATCTTAATGTATCTTCTGTCCGATTCAGATTGAACATTTCATTGAAATAGCTTGGTGTCAGGCCATTCAGCGCTTTAAATACCTAGTAACAGAATTTTGGAAGACCAGAACACAAAGACTTACAGTAATCAAATCTAGATGTCATAAAAGTATGTTCTCTTTTTCCAGCATCAAGCAGTGAAAGAAATGGATCTAATTTCAGTAATATGTCCCGGCAGGTGGAATGACATTAAGATTTGCTTAATGTGTGATTCAAATCCAAGTACAGAATCAAATATTATCTCCTGAATTCTCATCTCTGATTCAACTTTTGAGGTAAAAAATCTGTTTTCATTAATTCAGTCTGTTGCTAGGAGCATGTAAGTATACCATGACTGTGAGTTGGGATATCAAAAATATAAAAAACGCGTGTGGCATCTATTTAGTTCGTGATATATTTTTTATAATTCTATCAAATGGAACCAGCCATCCATTTTCTAACTACTTCATCCAATTCACTTGGGAGCCAAAGCCTATCTCAGCAAGCAACGGGCACAACGCAGGGTTCACCCTAGATGGAACACCAGTCCATCACAGGGGAGATACACAGTCACACACTCACAGCAGGGCACTTAAGTGTAAAGGATCCAGAGCAGATATACAGTACAATACAGATAAATCTTGCAGCACATATACAGTACTAAAAATTGAATGATACACAGAAGGTTAGCATGCCCCCTGTGCAATACAGATAAATCTGCCCTCACAAGTAGCTCAGATATTATCAGCAAGAGTTGCTTAAATACTATTTGTTCAAGAAAATTAGTTGAGACAGGAAGGTTTGGAACACTGTAGGTCTAAACGTGTATAAAACAGAGCTACATACAGAAAGTTTTAAAAGCAACTAGAAACCTTCTTGATGAAAGAACACTATTAACTATGGCAAATACAGCATTGCATAGCCTGCTGAACACAACCTTTAACAATCTGGTTGGTATTGTATTCAAAGGACAAATGACAGATTTAATCTGCATTCTTATTGTATTTAGTTCTTATGCATTAATCAGGAAAAATGAGTTAATTTCTGATTGTCAATTTCATACAATAAAACAAGAATCAATTCTTGAAATCTCGTCGCTACTAGTAATTATTTTGTTTCAGAACTCATAAAGGAATTCTTCACACTTTATCGGTGAGGCTGTAATATCAGTCCTAAGACAAGGTAGTGGATAAACTAACCTGTCAGTTGTTGAGAAATGGGGTTTATAGTATTGTTTTTATTTAATTAAATAAATATAGGTTTTAATTGGCCTTTTTTTGGGAGGGGAATACTTCAGCAAAAAAAAAGGAATTGCTTATGATTATTGGTTGATTGTGGTCTGCAGCCTTGTCCTTCTAAAATAAACACTGCTTAGTTGTATACTGTGATTCAGGCCAAAGCAAACTCTCATAAGGAAGCATAAATAATCCAGTCATTAACAATATGCTTATGATGCTGAATAATTTATTGGTTATTATGATGTTTATTATGATGAGATTTTTCCAATTGCACCTTTTAGTTGAAAACATATTTTTTTTAAATAATGTTTACTGTAACAACTGTAAAACGTCTACATCACAAATCAAATTGGTAGTTTTTTGGGTGGTTCTCAGAAATAAGCTCTTAGAGCTGTTTTCATGTTGAGAAAACAAACATCGACACTTGAAACATCTATAATAACCCATTTAGAAGTTGCTGTAGTATAGACTCTGTAGCAGAGTATAGATTTTTGTGCCACCCAAGCCATCCGACAAATATAACTTTCTACCAAGTTAACTTTAAAGATAAATTAAACAAACATTTTCTATAAATCATGTGTATATCGAGCTTGGTTGCATTAACTGTATGGAAAAAAACCTTGGCTTCCAACCAAAATGATGAGGTACTGTAGCAGCAACAGTGTTGATAATATTACTTGTGATATAACGTGCCTGCTTAGTCATCATGATAACACATGCACACATTTTCAAATCATTCCAAAGACATCTGCAAAGTGAAAAGAAATTAATGTGAAGGCTCTGAAGCCGCAGAAGGAAAATTATATTTGATTGATTTTATTTGTATTTATGTTCTATGCTACTAATAAATCCTATAAGTGGTAAAAGGAGAAAGCAAATACAGTACTTTCCATTTCCCATTTTCATCTCATGCTAGGCCTAGGTATATACTAGCTTTATTCTTTCTTTGTGTCCTGAAATATAATCAGACAAAGCCCAGATTTAATTACATACACTTAGTTACCATGAAGTGGAAAATTAAAGCACAGCTACGCAAAATAGTCTTGGGCTGAGATGCCCGTCACTGAGCCAGGATATCTCTGCAATTTACGTTTTTTCCGGTCATCTTACCAATGGACTGAAGAAATACATTCTCAGTTCTTTATGAACTTCTCTCTCTTCATCCATCCGATAAGTGAAAGGCTGAGTAGAATAAAGTCCTTAAATGCAATTTTCAATAAGGGACACTTCTTGAAAAGTATGGTTTGTTCACTTCTTAATTAAATGCATATGCAGCAGGTCATGTGCTATCATACACATTTTTCCCTTGGAAGATAAATAGCCTATTTAATTCAGAGTGTCAGGTTTGCCCAGTCACATATTGGTGTTTGTTTATCACTGATGCAGTTTTTTTTTCTGATTATGGGAAAAATTGATTTCTTCTGTAAATTGTTATGCAGCTTCATAGTGCCTGAGCACTTGAAATGTTTCTTCATTTGGATGACAGACAGTATACAGCTTCATATCAAACAAGATTGGATTTTTTACACCCTTGGTACCATGAGCATCCACTTCATTGTTTTATTGAAGGTTCACAGGATGGTCACAGCAAACCCTCTGAAGACAGGTATTATAGAGGTACAGTCTGTCTATCACAAACCTCTTACAATTTGTGAAGAAAAAATTATGCAGATTTTAATAGGAGTGTTTATTCCTTTTTAAATCACCTTGAGTATTTTACTTACTTTGATTACAAATCTTTCCATGCCCAAGTCTCATTTAATATTGGCCTAGTTCTTGTTTCATATTTTTGAATAGCTGATGCTTTAGAAATTCACAGCAGATTTCTACAGACAGAAATGTACAGTAGCTCTTTCCTGTTTATTTGCGTTTTGTTATTATGTGATTTGTTTTTTGGCTGATGCTTTTATCCAAAGCAACCTACTTTGGACAGCCACATAGTAATCTAAGTATAGCTCCAACAATAGAACTTGAACCTTTCAACCCAAAGCCTTCCTATTATGAGCCCAGAGCCCTAACCTCTATTCCACTAGAAAACAAGATGGGATTGTAACGTCTGTGTGCAGCAACCAGATAAACATTTAAAAGAATGCAAATGACATCCTTATGTGCTTATATATTCCCTTCGGGATCAATAAAGTCTTATCTATCTATCTAAAACAATTTTAGCCATCCTACTCTTTGTGTGCTGATTTTTAAGATATTATTTTCACACAAATGGTCATGTGAGTAACAAACTACTAGGCTATGTTGTTGAACCCAGTACCCTGTCTTATTTCAAGAAACTGCTGACTGAGGTCCTTTCTTATGTTCTGTATGATTGTAAGTTTTTATCTTTAACTTAGACATTCTGTGGCTACTACAGATTACTGGCATTTCTTTGAATCATGCAAGGCACTATTCATGGACAGTAACTAGTCCAAGATTTAAAACTCCTCAAGGATTCTGTGTATCTTATGATTTTTTGACCAGCTGTCAAATTTATAGATCCACCTAGAATAATATGAGCAATTCAGTATGGAGAAATTAGTTCTAATGCTGTTTGCTGGTAGATGACCACAAAAAGGACACCATATGTACAACTTAGTAGCATCTGGCTTTTTGCCACTGGTCCTTTGTTTCTGAAGACACCTGAGTGTTGAATTAATAAGGGCTTGCTTTGTTTTCTCCAGATGTACAACTGAATATCCTCTGATTTGTACAGATGGGCAGGCGAGCTCTGTCGGGGTTCAAATGTCTGCCCTGCGAGGCTTAATCCAGGGCTCTGGATGTGACTAGAACTGTAGTACAAAATCTGATTTTCAAATAAAGTTGTACCAGAAGTGCTTCTGGGCTTCCAGGCTGCATGTGTTAAAATAGTAAAACTGTTCTGTGCAACAAATTCAAAGTAGCAAAGTAGTATAGAGGATCTATTATTCCTTTTTATGGTATTTTGCATATAACCTTTCATCAGAAAAGATTAAATATTTTGAGAATATTTTAGTTACATGAAACATTATCATAAAAATGATTTATCATCACATGCCATTGTTTAAGACTGGATTTTATAGTTATACCAGGTCATACCACAAGACAAGATTTGTGAATACTTCATTGAGTTTATACAGTATACTGTAGGTTAAACACATTGTGCAGTAGGTCATTTCCATATCCAATCCACATTGGCTCATCAGCTCACAACTTATCTTGGTTTCTGTGGCATAAAGCAGATGAGAGAGCATTCCGTCTAGCTTGGATGTTGCTCCATCTTATAGTATATATTTTCCAAAGCAAATCATTGTCCCCATATATAGGACTGAGTAGACTGGCACAACTGGGGTAAACTCAAAGTAGAACAGCAAGTCTGAAGTGGGGACTTGAACCTACAGTTCATTACAGATCTATAGCAGCATGCCAATGTCTAAAGGTTCATGATTTCCTTATCCAGGGTTTCTTTCTTTTTTTTAAACCCGCCTCCACCCCCCCAAATTTGGAGGACTTCTTTATTTATTTTTTACACTCTCTTTTTTTGTTCTTATTAGACAATAACAACAACAACAAAAAAACTTATATTCACAAAAGAAAAAGATTAATTCAAAAACTTCCTACTAATATTCTAATAATACTAATAATAAGTATGTCTCTAATAGGCCCCAAATATTGCTATATACATTAAGTTTCCCCTGTGAATTATATGAAATCTTTTCAAATTTAACTTGTGATGCAGCCTCTTTAATCCATTCTTTGTATGATGGTCCTGTACTATCCACACATGTTCGCAATTTTATTTTTTTTTAGCAATATTACAGAGAGTCAAAAACGTATTTTTATATTGAATGGGTTTCTTTCTTTTGACCACAGGAATGATTGTGCTGTCCAACGTCTCAGTTCACTGCAGGCTTTTGCCAGGGCACAGTCTGTACAGAAAGTCCGGCCGTGCAGTGTAGTTTCTCCAGGACGAGCTGCAGATGGCTTGTGACATTAATGTAGTTGGATTATTTGTCAGAAGTGAGTTTTTATTCTTGGGCGTCCAACTGGAGTCTATGTCAGTACAGTCCTCTGAGTTCTTTACATGTTTGCGCCTTCAAAGTGTTCTGGAATTCATGAACTCTCATACCAAATCCAAATTAATGTATAAATAAATATTATTTCCAATTCCAATTATTATGTGTTAGTCATTGCTCAATTTCCTGAATAGCACAAGTAAATATTATGTTGTAGCGTTAAAGGAACATTTTGTCTGCATAATCTTTTTTACTTTTGTTGCATATACAATACATATGGTTACAAAATTAAGATTTTACTGTACTGTTTTTTTCTGTAAAATAGCATTTGAGAATGTTTCTGAATGCAAAATGAAAACCACTTTTGCTGTAACAGCAATATACTGTATTGTGACATTAAATCATTCCCCAAAGCACTTCTTGAAAATCAGATTTGAGCTGTCATTCAGACAGCTATTTGTGCTGAAGTAGTTAATCAATACAATGATCAGCAATCTACTGTAGGAAGGAAGAAAAGAGTTTCATATTGCTCATATATACAAGGATGCTGTCTGAGCTGGAATGTGATAAAATGTAGATGTTGTAAACTTTTAGAGGGTACATTTTATATAAAAAATGTTAATAAATATAATCTCCAGCTCTAAATCTTCAATAAGGTAATCATCTACGAATTGCTGTCCAAATAACAGTATGAACTATATCATATTTTTGTATGGTTCTAATGTTTGAATTGAAAAGGAAGTAAAAATTCCAACTTGAAATAATACCCAGTTTTCTTCACTGAATACTGAATTCAGTATGATGATTTGCATTCTTTTAGCTTTGCACCTTAAATCCATGAGATCTCTAAATGAACACAATTATAATATTGTGTATGCCAATTTGACTGAAGAGTTTCTGTTGCTAAATGGTATTGATGAACCTCAGATTTTGAGAATCATATCTTCTGAGTAGCTTCAATAACAGCCCATTATTTGGAGAATGGTGAAGCTGTTCTAATGCATCATGCATGAGTTGTAATTGCTTGTAATTAACCTGAGCTCATTTAGAAAATTAATCATACATGAAATGTTGATCAACAGTGACTTGTCCTTACTGCAGATTGACACAAACGCACGGGTCAGATTTTGGAAATCAGTACTGCATGTGGCATGTGTCTGTACAGACCAAACAGCTCATTGATTGAATGAATGTCAAAAATAAATATTCATAACAATAGTGTTCCTCTCTACATCTAGAGAAGGATACAGTGATTGTGGATGCTATTGCAGTTGACAAGTTCATTCCCAATGGTATTTGGATGGTACCAAGACAAGTGGCTCATCTGTGCAAGAAAACAATTTAATGTTATGACAGTTTGAGTAGGACAGTATGATCAGACTAGAACCTGTGTACAAAGCTGTGAAGATATTTTCTGAAAACTGCTTCAGTTCGACATTGCCCATTAACCCATCCCTTAAGTGGCATGAAGAGATGTAGAATTAGTTCAGGTGGGCAGCTGCGTCAGCATGCCTAGGCTGGAAAGGAACAAGTAATAGGTTTATTCCATGCTGAAAAGAGAAGAAAGAAAACACAATGTTAGGCTCCATGGCCGAAACATTGTGTTTTTCTTCTTCTCTTTTCAGCATGGAATAGACCTATGAGATGTAGAATTTACAACTTCCCCCCATAACACTGCCCCGCCTGTCAGTCTCCAGGACCCACTCATTAATATACTGTAGCTCTCTGAATGCCATTGCAGTGCCCTTTCACACCGGCCTATGTTCCTGGGGAGGAAAGGAGAACTGTCAGAGTTCCTCCCTTTGCGATGTGGTGCATTCCTGCAGGAAACGCCCAGTGGTGCATTTTTACTGAATTAAAATGTCTTATTCACGGTTCAGAAATGATGTGGGTATAACATGCTAAGGATTTTTTGTTAAGAAGATGCATTAAGTCTCCAGCTCTTTATTCAAATGTTGTTTGCTCAGAAGATAACTGTCACGATATTAGTTCCCCCTCCTTAAGGGTGCTCCAGCCCTTTCACTAAAGACTTTATTCTCTGCACCTGCTCCCTATTCCCTGCCCACCTTAAAAGCCAGGCGCTGACGCTCTTCCGGGCTCTGCATCTGATTTCCGTATCGTGCGAGTCCGGGACCAGGAAGCGCCTGGTCCCGTTAAGGTTTTAACCTCGGTTCCCGTTCCTGTTCCCCGCCCGCCGGTTCCGACCCGGCCTTCGTGGTTTTTAATTCTTGTTCTGATGGATCTCCTGGTTTTGGACTTACTCGTGCGTTTTGGATTTTCCCTAAGGATTACTCTTGGATTGTTCGCCTCGGCCACACCTCCCCGTGCACCAGCGCACCTTGGACACGCCCCCCTGTCTTCAGCCCCGTTTTCCTGCATGACGTTTCCCTAGTGTTTCCCCACTCCGTCGGACTGTGTCGTCCGCATAGGGTCCGGAAAGAACTGTTCGTTACAATAACTACTGTTTAGCATCTTTGATGGATTAATCCATTACATCTTCCAGAACTGTTTGCAAACAATAACTTCAAAAGTATATCTTAAATTATTAAATAGAATGCACAGCACATGTAGATTTAGTTTTAACCAATTCTGCAAACATAGTATCAGTTGTGCAAAAATGTTTTTATACAGTATAACATCATTGAATTTTAGGTCTATTGGTCTAAAGTAAAAATCGTCCGCTTTTGCACTGTTTTTGTTCCGAGATCTCATCGTGTAGCTAGATAAGATGCATGGCTTACCTTGCAGTTGCTGACCTTTTGCACTGATTGAAATGCATTTAATTATCAGAACATTATTTTCCAGTTGTTTCAAATGCGTCTTTGAACTAATAAGAGTGGAACTGAGGTTAGGGACTTCAGACTAAAGACTGGAAGGTTGTGGGATCAAATCCCAAGTCAAAAGTTGTTGTTGTTCCCTGCTATAGAATGCTTCAGGCTGTGATTGTAAACGACTGTTTGTTCTGCAGTAAATTCACTTACCTGATAAAATAAAGGAAAAAAAATAAGTACAAGTCTTTGATTCTCTGGAAAAGCCAGTGTTAAGGTCCTGTGGCTAATTCCTTTGCTGATGTGGATACTTCAAAACAATTTCTTACAAGGAAATCAAGTTGACTACAAAAAATGAAAATGTATAAGCCTTTACTTTTAATAAACTACGTAGGCCATTTAATCTTTGCATTGATTACCAACCTTTTCAATATAGTAAAAACGCTTGAACCCTTCTCTTGAAGTACAGATCTATTCTACACAAAGCCTACTGTACGTCTTTATGTTAGCTTGGTTTTATTGTTGAGGATGAGAATGTCACCTCATTTGGAGTCCTAAATGGACACCTCTGTTTGTCACATACAGTTTTCAGAGCTCTTATCCCTTCTTTTACAACAGATTCTGGTTTAAAACAATATGCAGTTGGACATTTTGCCAAAATTCAAATGATATAACAATAATTAGTTAATTATGGGTTGTACTGTGCTACATAATAAACAACTTTAATTTGTTTAACTTCAGTCACTGAAGTGTTTATAGCATTGTATTTTCTGAATGGGGTTCATTTTTATTTATGTACTGTAACTAGACATGATTAAATATAATTTTATAAACAGCACTGCTCATTTGAATGTGAAGTCTTAATGACATATATTGTACATCTAAATAAGCTCAACATTAAAAAAATTAAAACTGCAATTGCAAGGACTATGCAACTCTATACTCTATTAAATGTATAAAGTGGGAGAAGGACATGACAAAATCTCCAAGTTTAAATAATTACCAGTGTTGCCAATTCGAAATGTGAAGAATAACATGGGTTCAGTTTGTTTATTTATACTGTATGTACAGTACATTTATTGCCCTACATTATTAAATCAAATTTTTGAAAAGTCTCCTTGTGGTGTATTCTGCCAAGCAATTGCATTTTTAATTTACAATATTTATTTTCAGCTTTATTTGTAGTTTGTAAAGCACCAGCATGCTTATCATGCTTATTTTAATAAAACCATTAATCTGTTGTTGAATTGAAATTCAGTATTTATTTAGTGAATCCTTGTCAGATACAGTAGCTTAGCACAATGCTTTGGAGGTTCACAGCAGCATGTGCATCTGACAGTAATGTGTCTCAGGTATTTACAGAAGAGAGGGAGGAATGATCTTGCTTAATTGCATGGAAGAAAGCTATCATTACCCCTTGATTAAACAACTGCGACCACGTTGAGACAAAAAGTCATTGACCATTATCTGAGTTGCCATCAGTGGCCATGTTCCAGTGGAGATTTGCAGATGGTCTGGCTGGAACATACTGTACCTGAATGACCAAAACGCCACAGTGAGACAACATGTGGCCTTTAGGTCAGTTCGCTCAAGTGAGACAGCGATGCTGACAGGAACAGATGACACTGTAAAGGCCCTAGTGATCTATCCATTTACTTTTAAGAGACTAAAATAGTTGTTGTGCAATTTACATGTTATATTTGAATTGTAAGTCCTTCCAAGCTTCCTGAAAATAAATACATTTGTCTATCTGTGGAAGCCCTTTCTTACAATCAGTTCGATCTGAGACAATAACTATGAGGTTTCTGTTGTGTCATAGCTTGTGGGTTCAGTTCTGAATTCAGTGTGGAGTGAAGTATTCTCCTTATGTCTGTGGGAATCTTCTCCAGGTGCTTTATGTTTCTCCTTCTTCTCGAAACCTGTATGGCTAAGCTGCAATCACCTCTTGTGTATGTGTATGAGCAGAGCAAATGGATGTTTGTGAATTACAATGAGCTGGTGTACCATCCAGGTTGTAGTCCTGCCTGCCTGGTTAGACTCTGTCTAGCTAAGACCCTGTGCACAGAATAAGGCAGTAAGTTTAGTGATAGGGTGCAATATATTTCAATGTAATGCTAAGTAAGGAACACAAGTTGAAATAAAAAACTATATACTGTAGGTGGCGTGGTGGCACTTTGGTTAACATTGCTGCCTCACAATGCTCAGGCCCTGGGCTCAGTTCTTGGGCTACTTTCGGCATGGAGTTTGCATATTCTGCCTATGTTTGCGTGGGTTTCCTCTGGGTGCTCCTGTTACCTGCCACAAGGCGTACTGGTATGTTATTCGGCCTGTCTGGAAAATGGCCCTGGTGCACCTGTCTGTGTCTGTGGGTCAATAAATGTGATGTGATGTGATTAAGTGATTAGTGATACAAGAAAGGTCTTGCAGTGGTCCAACTGAAGTAGGTCACCAAAAATATGAATACATAACCTTAATTTCTAGTTATAGAGGTCAGATAGTTTTTTTTTTTTGTTGAGGCTTTGTGATATTGACAATGTTGTAGTTTGATTAAGGAACCAGAGGATGCAGTGTATTTGAAAAGTCAGTTTGATTGGGAGCTCCTGGTGAGGTGATATTGCTAGAAAAAAGCAGTGAGAAATGGACCTGCTTTAATCACTGTGCATTGCCAGACATTCGTGATTAATTTAGTTCCTCTGTCAAACTGAATTTCACAGATTCACTGTCTTTTTAAAATAACTGCATGCAAACATCTAACCTTTATATCCTCTTATTATGAAACGACATTACCTGAGGGAGACATGGAAAAATGCTTTTACCTTACTGACTTACCTTACTGACTTCAAATGCTATCATTATAACCAGTTTCACTTAAATATTGACACTCTCTGTCCCTGGCGATGGTGTTCACTCTCTGCACTGGAACTGGAAACTTGGAACTGCACTGGATTTTCTTTCATCTTTTGATCCATGTTTCCTGCAGATTGCCAGAGTCATTGCCACATTAATTTCTTCACTCCTGTAATAACGTTGAATACTCTAGTCTGTGTTCTCTGTGTCTTCGATTTTTTACCAGTAGGAACCAATGGACACTGTCCAATGCTTCTTGGGTTGTCTGGATGCTTAGTATTATTCTTACAGTATCTAATAATGGTTGAAATCTTCTTCTCTTGTGGCAAAAATTTGGTAGTTCTCCCAAGCCATTAAGACTGTTCCCTTCATTTGTGACATCTGACTTTCATATCAATATGAATAAATAAAATAAATAAATACATTTTTTTATGTATGGAGTTTACATTTATTTGGTGATTTAATATGATGGCAGCTCTTAAATGCGGTTCTTAAATTGATCTTCTGTTTTTTTTTCATATAGATATAGTGATGGTATCAGCAAATTGGAAGTTGTTTAAACAGAGTATAATAGCATTCATTCCTATTTCTTGCCAAATCTATGCACAGTATTTCAAATCTATTTCCATGTGCCTAAAGAAGGCCTTGGGGGATGTACTGTATAGTTCTTTGTGTAGCTTTTTGTTGCTGTTGATTTAGCACCAAAGGTGCTGATTAGGTCAGTGTTTTCTCAATGCCTTGGTTCTCCGTTTAATAAATCAAAACAGATATTCGGTATAAAAAGTCAAAGCCTTTGTCATAATCAAAGTATTTTCTGCATAATGGCATCTAATATTCAATAGGATCTTTGAATTATTTCATTCAAAACTTTAATTTGCTCTCTAGTGTTAAATGCACTTTTTGAATCCTGTTTGTTCAATCAGTTTTATTTATGAGTAACCTAGTGAAAAATGTACATGTGCAGGCAGCAGGCTAAAGGCTCTTTAAATCCTGAGGTGGTCTTCATCTCCATTCTTGTGCAAAACTCTCATTACAGAATTGTTCCAGCCATCTGTTATTTTTTGTTTTGCTTCTTTATTTCTGTAGAAAAAGAGACAATGTGCATTCTAGTTCATTCCCTTCTTCTTTCATCAAAACTTTCTTCTGAGCCATTAAAATCAAAACAAAGGAGTGTCTGAAAAAATGCATTTGTTGTATTTGTAATGCCGCTCAGTATGTCTTCATCTCCTGGTGATTTATAAATACCCATCTTTTCACTGTTTGAGACTAAAGCCATTAATGTTCCTAACTGGTGGAAAAGGGACTGTGACAGGCAGTTCCAAATACTTAATTACACTAGTCTCACTGCAACTTTCTAAAACAAATATTGTGCTACAAAAAAAGTAAAAAAGTGGGAAAAGTAGAGGGTCTCCAAACATTATCTTAAAGACTAGTCAAGGTCATTATCCAGTGACTGGAGAATCTTTTGTTTAATTCAAACATAAGGGTTGAATACATTTCTGTGATAAAAGAAAAGGAAACTGTACAACTGGAGAATCTGTAAAACCGAACAGAAAGAACATTTTGATTTGCACTTTTTGCGGATAACTGCTCTTAAAAAGTATACAGTCAGTTAATGAAGAATACAGAAATGTGATCTCTGATGGACTGAAGAAGAGAGTTTATTTACCTTCTTGACTTACTGTACATGCTTTGAATGACTGTACTCAACCACATTGAGTGGTTGACCACATAGTATACTGTACATACAGAACATTATGTACAGTACAGTATATATCTTTCAGGTCTTATCTCTTTAATGTGGATCTGTGAGGCCTTGTGAGTGTGTAATGTATGTCCTCCAACCCATTTTACTGAACTAAATGCTTTAAATAATATTTCTATAACAACCATAATTTTCACTTATACTTTTAAAATATAAATTTGGGAAATATTACATTTATGATAAAATGTAGAAGTATTTTTTTAACTTACATTGAGTCACGCAACAAAGTAATATATTTATGGCTTTATTTTTATAACTATCCCTGAATGACTGGAATGGGTTTGTGCTGTGACAGAGGAAAAAACATACTGTTACTGGGTAGCATAATAGGCAGCAGTTTATAACTAGCTGTGACAGTTCTGTGACCATTATTCCAAGCTCTCATCTACCAGAAAGATAATAAAAGAAATAGAAGCCTAATGATAAATTAAGTGGTTCGGGAAGGTTTATGATAAGTTAGATAATGGTATAAGTGGTGTCTTCTGTATTTCCTAGAAGCAATCGTTTATTTGACTTTAAATGGAGAGACGAGGTCACTGGGTTATTGTCCTGCTTAATGCTGAGCAATTGCTGAAGGATTAATCAGTGATGTTAATAGTCACAGCTTCCTTTTCCAAGTGCATTTCAACATTTCCAATAAATTACAGTCAGTCTGGCAGTAAGTCTTCTTGTTTCAATGTGATCTTGTTGTTGTTTTGGTCCTGTTCCAAGTGAGCCTTTTCACTTGTGTCACTGTCTGCTTCACACCTTAATTTACCTCACACAGCTGTTTTTTCATAGGCTTTGACTAGTCATCCTCTTCAGGTGAAAGATCAATTTCCATTGTTAACCTGTGTTTTAAGTTTTTCAGGCATTTTAAAACCTAAGGTACCTTAAATGTCTTTCTTACCCTGAAAAAAAGTTTGTTTTTCATCTGGTTTTAGTGCTCATAGTTGCAAAGAGATGTAAGAGGAAAAAACAAAACAAAGCTCTATCTCTGGCCTGAAATTGTTGCAGATGTACTGTAGTAGAAATGTTTCATTGCTAAAATCCTTAATTAATTCTGTACGTTTCCTCTATCCTGAAATGTGAATTCTTCATCATATCTGTAATAATTCATAAAGCAGTTTCTTCAATCTTTGACATTTAATTAGAATTTGCAAGGTGGCCATTTCTTCAGGTGTCATGGTTTTGCATTAATGCAGGTAGAATGTATTTTTAAGAGAATTTAATCTTTTAGATATTTGCTTCCTCTGCATTTATACTGAAGTAGTGTGTAGTTGGGAATGACTTACACCATACTTAGGGTTCCATGTTTTTGGCATTTATTTTACTACAATTAGCTTTTTGTAGTAGCAGCCATCTTGTCTGCACTATAGCCCAAATTAATTATTCATTGCCCTCTGGATGTAAGATGTTTTCTTCTCTTTATTAATCATAACTTTTATACATATTGTAGTTGTACATATTGTTAACAATATACTGTACATCTCCAGTCATTTAAGAAGTGTCAGAATTAATAGTCAAAATTACATATCAATTAGGACTGTAAACTGCAAAGCTGAATGCAATTTAAACAGGCTCTGGGATGAGTGATCAGTGTCCCATGTAAACTGCTCTTGGGAGATTGATGAGGAAAAATACTGAGTGTCTGAGTTGTCAAAGGCTGATCAACTAATTTTATAATGAACATTTCAAATGTTTAACAACAGACACTTAAAATATGGAATGCTATTCATACTTATGTTATGTTTTAAGATATATTTTAAAGACGGTGCTGCCATAAAGTGTGAGTACAAGCTGTAACATATTTGTAATAGTTACAATAACTGTAGAGTAGTTAGATGCATGGTGAAATGTATTTTAAGACACTGCTCTTTTAAATGTATGACATTACAGAAGCACATAAGGACTCTCATGTCTTTAATCATGATTAATCTGACCTCCACATGACCAACACCAAAAGCAAATACCACCTTTTAAAAATGGGTTCAGATAGGTGGCTGACAGAAGGTCACACTGCACACTGTGGAAGAACCTGTGCAAATAAGAAGACATTCTTGTCCTGCTGAAAACAGGATAAAAAATTGTCTGTCTCAAGTGTATAGTAATGCCAAGCTTTATTACACAGCATCTTGGCATAGAAATTAGCTTAAAGGACATTATGTCTGAAAGTGTGTTTTGAAAGTTACCCCAGCCATGGCATTTTTTGGAAAAGGATAGGCTAATACTGTACAGTACAGTATGTACACTATTCAGACTTCTTCATGACTCTTGTGCAGTTGTACAGTATATGTACTCTGTTCATTCTGTTATATGGCACTGTATGTTATAGTACATGTTAAAGAGAGGGTACAGGAGGAGTACTGCATATTTTAATTTTTGAAACCCAGGAATGTATACCTTTTCCCCAATTAGAGAACTACTCTATGAATATCGTCAAGCCCTTCTGTTTTGAATTCTTGAGAAGTCAACAGTTATTCTAGGTAGAGTAAAAATAACATGTCTCTCACATTTTAAATGATCAGAGCCTCACGGAAGGATCTTAACCCTTATTCTGTTAATAAGATGATTTTCCCCTTTTATCTCTTGCTGTCTTTTCTGTGCATAAAAACCTGCATGGTTCAGCACTGAATGTTCTAGTTTTATTTTAGATATTCCTTCTTCAGAATATTGTTTTTATCATGAAAATATTTGATAGAGGTTTATTTCACATTATTTAATGTTAATGTTCATTTGTCGATTTTATCTTTGTAATGCTGAAATAATCAAAAGGTTAAATTAGGCTACAATATCTGAAAAAAAACACCTCCAATTTCAAAAGGTTATTTAAAAAAATAAACAGTGAATCATTAACATCTGTCTGAATTTGCAGGAATTAAGAGCAATTTGCCCATCTTCAGTCACCAATTCAATGTGTGCTTCAAATGGTTCATTTTGGGATTTGCACCTGAATGTCAGTGTGAGTGCTATGTTTGGGAAACCTATAAACAGAAGTGAAAATGACAGCCCCTTGCATATTTTTAATTAGAACTCCTGCAAGGAATTAAATAAGGGAGGAGAGGGGGGGGATTTTTCCCCCAGAAACTGTGATGCTGAAACACATTTAGTTGCAAAAGACAAGGAATGATTTCTAACTGCAGCTGTGATGCAGCAGCATAAAGCGAAACAAGCAAGAAAATACAAAGGTCTTTTTTTAAACTAATCTTTAAAGTCTGACTTTGTTATTGAAAAGTATGTATTTGTAGTAGAAAACCAATTCAAAGTGCTCTAGAAGCAGTGGGTTGTAGGAGTGAACAAAATCAAGTGACAGCTCTTCCTGTTGTTACATCACTGCATGTGGAGTGTGAAAGGAAGGATGGAGATTCGGGTACCTGCCTGACTGTGCCATCAGAGGAGATTTGACTAATGTTTGGGATAAAGATAGTTTGCCATGTCATGTGTAATTCCATGAGTCATGAGTGCATTTAGTGAATTAAAAAGAAATTAGTTTGATGTGTCTTCTAAGCTACAGATGGACCTGGTATAATCAATTTTGTTGCAATGCATTTGTAATTATTTATGAAAAATAAATGGTGTCAAAAGAAGAAAATGTCTATGTGAAAGCTACAATATTTCTCAGAAAAATGCAACATATTAGTTCTTTACATTTGTGTAGTGGTTTTCATCCAAATGGATCATAAAGTGCTTCATACTGTACACTACATTGGTGGGGACCCACTATATTAAACCACTGCAGTGCAGTACCCACCTGAGTGATGGGTAGTAGCTGTTATGTGTCTGGAGATCCTCAATACAGCAGATCATGTGGAGGAATGAGGAACTATTTAACCAGCTGAATAAATGGTACCATTAGGTAGGTCAACTGTGCAAGCTGGAAGTGGAATTCAGTCAGGACACTAGGGTTAATTCCCCCACTCTTATGAGCTGTGTCATGGTATCTTTAATGACCAAGTAGTCATGACCTCAGTATAATTTGTCATCTTAATGAATACACCTTCTACAGCAATGTTTCCATCAACATGTTTTTGTTGTAATGTGGGCATTTTCATTCTCTTTCTGAATTTTCTTCAGTATGAAACTTATGTTAGCAAAGTATGTTAAGTTTCACACAAACAGATCTTTGTTATGTAATGCAATATAAAAATGACAGTAAGCTGTCTTATCTGGCTCCAAATGTTATCGATTAAATAACAAAGTATTGCAAGCAGACACAAAATTACCAGTTAGCTACTCAATATAAGGCTATCATGTACTGTTTCTACACAGACACAATTATTAAATAATTAAAGTAACTGTGCGTAATTCCTTCTATGTTGACAGTGTTCTAGGTTTTGATAGAGACTATAAATTGATGAAGATTAATATGGACTACAGAGTGCTTATTTAAACAGAAATGTGAAGAAGTGCAGTCCTTCAGCATTGTACTCAGCTACATTAATTCCATCTAAGATGCACAACTTTAATCAATACCTCCCCTGAAGTGTCAATATAAAGTTCAGTATACAGTATGTATGGACGCTGTCCCAGTTGTCACAGCAAATTGATTATACAACAGAGGATAATGTTTTCAGGGTTTTTTTAGTGTTCCATTACTTTTTAATAACTTGATTGCCATTAAGATGAAGTTGGACATTGGTCAAGGAAACATAATACAAATTTTATAGTTAAAAGCAGCTTATAAAACAGCTGAGTATGGTTCTGAACTATTAAAGGATGTACTGTAGGAAAGAGTTTGAGAGCAATGTTTTTTTAAACATAATTAAGTTACCTGTGTGCAGTGCAGCATTCAGTAGGCAGAAAAATAGAATATAGAAAATACAATTACAAGTGATATGCCATGGCAACAGATAAATATTATTTTAGTAAAGATATTTCAAGTGGTTATTTATAAAACCATAATATTCATACATTGAAGCACTCAATAGCATCATCTACAATAAAAACTAAGTAGATAAAAGTTCTCATTGACAGTTTAAAATATTGTTTGTAGCATTTAAAAAAAGATAATCAAATTTCACCTTTTTGATTAAAAAAAGCTTGTTAAAAATGTTAGAAAGATTATTTCGCCTGGAAAACAGGAAAAATCCTAGTCCCACAACAGTGCAAACTCACAGCTGGATTGTCAGAATTAAGTTAAATCGCCAGGGGCTGATGTCAAGACAGTTCGGAAACATGGAGAAAACACCTAATAGGCCTGCCCACGACATTATTAGGAAACTTGCCCCACCTGTTGAGAGCAGGTTTTTTACCTACTGTATATAAGGGTTCAGTGAGTTTACAGTGATTTGAATTAGACCCTCACTGTCAGGGGGACAGTGAGAAACAGCCGTACGGGGAGACTCCTGACTGAGTAAAACACCCCACTGCCAGATTCAGCAGCAACCCCGCAGGGTATCGGGGTGTCTAGAGTCCCGCAGTGAGGCTGCTGCCTGCCTGGGTCTGAAGGGGAGACACATCTAGCATGTCTAGCTGTGGTACTGTTTTCAAGTAGATACCTCAGGTTACTGGTTATTTGTCTTGCAGTTACACTGTAGGATGCAATGGTACTGAGAGAAGGGGGAGACTCTCGAAGTAACAGCCTTGGACATTCCTGTGCCGGCTAAGATGAGAGAAGAACAGCAATAACGGAAAAGACCAAGCTGGTCTTCCACTGTTACTACTCATAGGAACAAGAAGGTTAAAAGCATAAGTGGCTGTACCGTCACAGCCAGGTTTGGGTTAATAAAGGGGTTAATGTGCGTATATTCCTCCATACTCCGCTACCATAGTCTATGACGTCTTGCCCCATATAATGATGGGGATCACTGTTTATTTTGTGGATGCCTAAAATATTTTTCTTCTAATAAGTGTTAGATTATTTTTTGTTTAAAAACAGATTCTTAATGCCATGTCATGATACTGTCTTACAATTCGCTCTGTAATTGAAATTTCCAAACAAATCGGGTGTAGGTGATTAGGCTAACCGGATGAGCATGGATTTAATCAATTACTGCCAAATAACCTCCTTGAATTCTTAAGGGTTTCACAAAGTTCATTTAATTCTTTCAGTATTGTTGAAAAATGTGTGCAAACATACAAACAACTGTGTTCTATTTGATTCTTCACAAAAATAGTTTCTCATTCTTTTAAGAAATACATGTACTGTACAACATGCAATAACATCTTTTTTACTGTTTAGAAAGAGAATCTCATTAAAAATATCCTAATGTTTTTTTTATTATTGTTGCAATTATTATTACCTTCCTAGCTTGTCTTTAATTGGAATGTATGAGGGCAATAGTGGTTAGTGCTCAGGAACTGATGGACTTTGGATTCAAATTCCAAGACACTGCGGTTGTCTCCTTGAGGAAGGTACTTCACCAAAATCACTCCTGTAAAATGTAAGTAGCTTTCGATAAAACTAAGAGTCAGAAGCCTTTTTTAGGACACATAAAATAAAACATTAAGTTTACCAATGAGAGCGAGTAATTAGGACTGTCTTGTTCATTTTGTTGCTAGAATCCTAATGATCCAATAATTCCTTCAAGCCATTACTAAAATGATTTTGCACTATGAGCTTTGACTACATAGATTGTTCCTGATTCTCTGTCTTTTTAAAGATATTTATTTTTTGTTTTCTGTCCTGAATTCTTTTCAACATAAAATTTCCCTTCAGTTCTTTGATCTGTTTTAGATCTTGAAGATGTCTCCTGAATTGACTTGGTAAATAAACTTTTACAATTTTGAAAAGTTGGACCCAAGTTCTCAAGTACGCTCCTGTGGTCCAGGCTAAAAAGATTGAGCTCCCTTAATCTATAGGACATTTACTTCTTTAGATCAGTAATTAATCTTGTTATTTTTAGAACATAAATATTTGCTCTACAGCAGCAATATCTATCTTGTAGCATGGTGACAAAATTTGGAAATAATTTTAATTATTCACTATGTGTGGACACTAAGGCATGTCCCTTATTGTGTCTAATACAGTAGAGTCTGCTGTTGGATGAAGAGGTACAGTACACTACATCCAAAATACTGTACTGTATAAATTATTACATTGTAATATTGTCACAAACTAGTATTTGAAGCTATCAATGTTGTCTATAATTTAGCACAATCACATAATTAGATAGGTATTTTCTCCTTTACTGTCATTGTGTAAATGCACTAATAGGGCAGGCCCAACCATTACAGCTTTACTTATCAGCTTGTCATGGAATCACAGGGGTAATGAAGGGGTTATGTTATTGGTGACTGTGTGAATAATTTGCATCTTTTGAGACCTCTGTAGGGAGTTACTGTATACAGTACATACGATTCCTGAGTATATTTGCACACATGGATATTAAACCCTGCCATTTCGATCTGAGACAAAGTGAAAACATTCATGCTTTCCTGTGTCATACTGTGATGTGTGGCATGTGGCAAAGTAACCCATGTGCAGTCTGTAGCTTTTCCCTGTGGGCTTACAGCTGAGCAATACATCACAGTCTGCCACCCACAGTCCACCCACGAAAGCCACTCAAAGATTTAATTCCTGGGGAGCCAGGAGACGGGAGCTCTGCCGCTCATTGACGGAGAGCAAGCCTGCAAGGATGGAGATTTAATCAAAGCCTAGAAACTGCAGGTTTCAGTCCTAGTTTTATTTTCTAGAGTGAGAACTGAAAACGATCAGGCATGAAAGCATAGGATTATAATGGAAGGCACATTCCTCTATTATTATTTTAATAATATTACATAAAATTTATGTAAAAGAACTTCTGATAGTAAAAACCTGGAGCCAGTGGTAATTCTCAGCAATTAACTTAGTAATCTAGTCAAGGTATAACGGTTTTCAATAACATAGACACAAATGCTGTAACTGAAGACCTTGTGTGTGTTATAGTATAAGTCATCTGGGGACATTGCAATCAGATATTTCAGACAGCAGTATTGTGCTGTAAGTATTACAGTATTTTTGTAATGTAGCGTTTATATGTTTTTCTTTTCATCACTTGGAGATTACCTCCACTTTCAACATACTTTTAAGCTTAATTTTCCTTGTTTTTGTTCACTCTTGTCTTATTTGACAATCTTGGAAGATCTTTCATATACTGTATGTGGAATACTGATGGTGGTGATATGGGTGTCTGTTACTATTACACTTTCTGCCCCTGAAAAAAAGTTTTCATTTAATAGTTTTAGTTAAACCCCTTTTTAAATAAGAATAGAAGAATATAGAATCAAGCTACTACTGTATCCTAGTGTGGCACATTTTGTTTTGTGATTCATATAAAGATATAAATCAAGCTTCTAATTTACACAAATGATTACCATTCCTGGATGTAACTGGAATCATACATTTCCTCTCCAGTTACATTTTAATCTTTCCAAATGTATTTAAGAGACTGACTAGCTTTAAAAGGCTACTCATTAGAGTGTCTCATTAGTAAAGGTTGAGACTTTTCCTGGAGACTTGACATTCTATCACAAAGTACAAGGTTCAGCTTAATAGCAACTTAGATAGTTAGAGATTAATTGCACCATAATGATTGACCTTTACGATTGAATTTTTTTCTCCATTTTTATTTTCATTTGCATACCGCTCAATTGATTCCCTGATGTTTGTTAACAATTAATAAATGATTGAGTAGTCACTGCTGTAAATTAGGCCATTCATTTATGTATTGGTTGCAATATATTTGCATATTTCCATAGCAACATAACAATTATGGTTCAGTAAGTAGAATCTTGAACTTCTTTTTAATTTCTTTTTTTTTTGTACTATGAACATCATCATTGTGTGAAATAAGATAAATGACCATTCTTTAAGTAGAATTATTAATTATTAAATAATAACAATAAATGTTATTTTCTAACTTTAATTTATTAATGAAAGCACAGATATCCTTCAACAGTTTCAGGGGTATTTGCTTCACAAATTAAAAGATAAATTAGAATTAATGCATCATTTCTAGAGTAGAGGAGGATAATTTACCCGTTACTTGATAGAACATTTCTGTTGATTTTTTTTGTTACAATAAACTAATGACAATAATAATGGAAGTAATAAAACACCATTAAATCCACTCTAAAAATAAATGCAATCAGAGGTAACAATGTTTAAATGAGATTAATTAAGAATTGTTAGGATCATGATCTCTAATAGACAAATTGAAAACTGCTCCTTTATGTTGGTGGTATTAACAGTATGATTTTCTCCGTGTATTATTGGTAGAATCCTTGTTTGTGGCCCTTACTTGCACTACGTTATCTACGTACATGGTGTTGTTTACTTTCATCTGAACAAATGTTGGGTGAGATAGATGAATGTGAAATGCACAGGGGTGCGTGTCATGGGTGGTTGTATTCCTACTTGAATAAACGACAATAAACACCCTCAGCATTTATTAACAAGAGAATTCCCAGGTATAAGCATTGAAACACCCAATTAAAAAAGGTCGGTAACTGCTACAAATAAACCCCATTCACATTAGTGAGCACATCTCAAAAGCTGACGATTGTCAATTAGCACAGACTTCTGGTTACTCTGCTGGACCTTACCAGAGCACACCTAACCCCTGAATAAAACCCTTTCCAGCCCCCAGCCCTTCACAAGACTGTGTACAACCTGGAGACAGATCACGGGGGACATGGATGAGGCTGATGTCTGCCGGTATGGCCTTGGACTGTGCTCACTGCGGTTGCAGAATAGGATTGCCGGGTGGTGTCGTTTTCTGGGCACTCCCATGCCTGTTTCTGACTGCTGTTGATGAATTAGGAGAAGAATTTCAATATGGCCTCCTCAATGTTCACTCACATTCTGGACACTTGGAGTCCAATTCCACAATACAGATCTGGATTTATGCCAGGTGACATGGATGGGCAAGCAGTAACCAACAGTGAACCCTGTTTGAAAGTACCCCAGTGCCAAAAGGCTTATGTAGAAAGTTGAACTTTCAACTCACTATGAAATGTTCTTTACACCCACAATAAAATTCCTGCTGATGTTATATTGTGTATACCGATTCCTTTTTGCATTAAAGTTTACATTGTGTTTCAGGATGCCACCTTTAAAAGTACACTTTCCTATGATTTGTTTTACTGTAGCTTTGTGGAAATACCTGAGTCCCTAACTTCATCCATTTTGAATATTTGAACAGATATTGAACAGATATATTTGTCAGATATGCTACTGTATGTATTCTATATGCGATACAGTGGTGTCTGCAAAATAAAGAAAGGAAGTGACGTCTTCCTGAGCGGCTTACACAGTGGCCTTGATTGAATTTAATTCTCCCACCAACCAGTGGTAAACTCCAAATCCACTGCTTGATGGCTTCGATTTGATAGAAAAATGTTTTACTCTTGAGCCCATTCTTTAAACGTAAATAAAGAGTGAAGAAAATAATATAGCAACAAAGTTAATTATTAAAACAAATCCATGTGACGGGGCTGGTAAATCAGACTATTACAGTTTTTCAGGTGGGGAGCTGCGTCTGCAGGCGTAGGCTGCAAAGGAATAAGAAAGAGGTTTGTTCCTGCTGAAAAGAGAAGGGGAGAAAGAAAACATTTAATTCACACCTGAAGAAGGCTCCACAGCCGAAACGTTGTGTTTTCTTTCTTCTCTTTTCAGCATGGAATCAACCTATTACTTGTTCCTATTACATTTTTTGCTCACAAGTTCAAAAATGTTCAATATTGTGGTTGTCTGTATACTGTACATGATGTATATGTAACAGATCAGTTAGTTCAAATAAAGATACACTCAACTACTATACTGCCTTTAACAGGTATTGTAAATTTAGAGCTGTTGTGGAATTACATTTCTCTGAAACCTTTATGAGATACAGTATCCCATTCTTTTTACCTGCATGTGACATTTACTGTAAGTATCACTTTCAAAACAACTGTGTAATGTGACATACCTGACCATCGTAGGCAGTTTTGACCTGAGGTATTCTATTAATCATTTCAGAGCTAAAATGAAATAAAACAACTGTCTGTAAAGCTTCATTTGTGTGAACGGCACAGTAGTGTCAGAAGCAAATTATTTGTGTCATAATATAAATGATAATTTTACAGCCTTGAGTGTTTTGCTAAATAAGGGTTGTCTCTGTTGTGTTTTTTGCTATTATCATGAAAAACTGCTGTGTTTCCAAGGAAAATAATCTACTGTATGGAGACACAGCCAAAACCAATATAATTCTTACAAGCGTTGTTTTGTTTACCAGAAGACAACTCGTCTCTGCTTGAGGACTTTAAAAAATGCCAGAACAAGAGCCAAGGTTATATGGCTTCAAACTTAAGGTGTGTGACTATAAATTGCATACAAAAAGCATTCTCCAAAAGCTATCAAATCAATATTGGGTTAAAAATGCAGTGCTTGTTGAAGAACAGATTCTGCTTTACCTACTGCATGTAGAAATTTAAATGTTGCTAAATTAACAAAAAAATGCAATCTTGTTAGTTGTGTACAGTCTTGGATTTTCCAGTTGTTATCAGCGAAGTCAGTTATGCTTGAACACCATGTGTTATCAATGTCTTGAATTGTTTTCAGGAAATCTGCTATCTGTGACAAGAAACAAAATAAAATCAATCAAAATGCCTTCTTCTCATTTAAGTCATGCTTTTGTACTTTATGATGTATATTAACTCTAAAACATGAGCTCATTACACCCAATCTCTCTATATAATATATACAGGGTATGAATACATTGTATATCTATACAGTACATTGAACAAACCTTGGTGATGGATTTTATGTTAGGCAGTGGCTTCTTGTACTGAGTGGGTGGGTTGAGGTTTTAGTTTAATTGGAAATTATTGTTCAATTTTAAACTTGAAACCATTCTTGAATTAATGGATAACAAGCTTGTCGCCTGTAATGCATATTATTGGTGTTATTAATAATAATTTTATTTCCTTCTAAGCAACACCAAAACAAGTGATCTCCATTTGCAGTACTGGTTCTAAACATTTTGTGCTGCACCAAAGTGGGGATGATGAATTATCCATTACACTGTTTGTAATATACTGTATAAAGTCAAATGTAAGGATGAATAAGCTTAGTGTCAGAGGACTTGAAAAAAATAAAGGTTTATTCCATTGACTTGGCAAGTATTTTTATGCATGTTATTAATTCTACTCAATGTTTTTTAAATTGTTTAATAAAGTGCACATTCATCAATAACATTGCTCATTCCAGCATTTTTTTCAGGATAAATATTGGGAATATTAAGTTTTCATGCATGGAATATGATAAAACTCTTTCTGAAAATGTAAATATCTCAAACTTTCAATGCTAATACAGTATGCCACCCTCTAACATGGCCTATTAGAGGAATCATAGTTGAAGTACAGTACCTGTATCTTAAGCCCAAGTAAGGAAATTAAGGATAGGCGAACACGGATGCTAAATGTTCCCTATTAGAACTAGTAATCCAACTTTAAAAAAAAAAATATTTACAATTACATTTTACTTCTAAAAAAGAAAAAAAATAATTTAAAGGCATGTATATCTGACATATACTGTACTGATAACACTGATAACAGTGCTGCATAGTAACACAAAATGAATATAAGAAAGGCAAGCTTAATCATAACATAAGCATTCATAATAAATTAAGTAGGGAGCTGTGTCAGCATGTGTAGGCTGCAAAGGAACAACTACAGGTTTATTCCCTGCTGGAAAGATGAGAAAAGAAACACAATGTTTCGGCTGTGGAGCCTTCTTCCGGGGGGCTTCTTATTTTCTTCTCTTTTTAGCATGGAATAAACCTTTACTTGTTCCTTTGCATAAATAATAAATATTTCAGAAAAAATCAACTGGATGTTAAGGCGTGATTTATGTTTGATTTACAGTACTTACTCCGTGATGATGGCTGTGGATTCATTAACCCCAGACTCACGACTGGCTGAAGCTGCCATTGTCACAGCTTATAACCTTGAATCTATAGCCTAGATCGTCGATCTTTACTTTCTTTCCAAGATCATCACTTTCTAAGTTCTTTTGCTTTCAGCATTATCATCACTGGTTGATAATTAGCGTGTAGTGGACGTAATGCAGGAATAACACTAAGAACTGTGATGAAGACACGACGGTATGTGTGTGGTGAAACTCTAGGAAGTGCAAGAAAAAGAGGACTAGGAAACTGGTTGCTGGCAGTAGCAAAAAACAGCCAGGAAATACCATGTTATATACTGTAGATGCATGCAGATACAGTATGAGTAAGATGGTAGATCTTGAGTGTGGGCATGAAGCCATTTAATGGACCAGCCCACCTTATACCGAAACCCCCCACTCTGGGAATTTTGGGGCACATTCATTTGCATGCTTTGTGGTGAAACAGCAGTGTTGGGGAACCCACGGTGGGGGCTTACTGCAACAAAAAAACAGGCATGGCACTGCAGTGCTCTCTGAAGTATTACTCACTTCGGATTAGTGCACTCTACTTGCAATGACATTGAAAGTGCTTAACGTTACATCTATGAAAGCATTTTCTTTCAGTGTCCAAATTCTTATTTTCCTTTTTTTCTTTCTCATATTTCTGACTCCTCAGGTTCAGTCCTAAAACACACACTCAACTCTCTAGTGAAACTGTGGCTCCTGTTGATAACAGTGTTTCAGGTTGATCATTGAACGTGTCTGGGCCTTGCACAGTGCTATTGTAAAACAGTGTGAAAAAGTGAAATGCAAGAGAGTAAACTGAGGACAGTGTGTTACTATCTTCTACCTTATGGTAAAGTAACTACCTTCATAGTTATGTCACTTTCATCCCTTTGAAACTATAGTCCTGGAATTTTGAGTCATGTCTGGAATTAGTGATAGGATCAAAGAAACCCGGTGTCCGTTGGAGTTAATCTCCCTTAAATCTCTACTGTCCATGTCTAAATGAAGAACAATGTCATGTTTCAGAGTTCTTGTAGAGGGTCCCACCTCCTCCTATAGAAGCGGATATACTAGCCAGCACTGGAAATAAAACCTAGCATTGTCCCTGTTGTAAAATGGATTGCTTGATGTTGTGTGTAAAGGGAATATGGAAATGATGATAAAGGCAGATGACTGCATCTAACCAAGCAGTTTAACATTGTACTGGTTTAGAGACATTTGAGGGTCTCTTTAGTGTCTCTGTTTAGATTATGTAGATTTTATTTCAAAGTCCAGTTTTATGTTCAAGAGATTTCACTTTTTTATTTGTGCTGTTGCTGTATTTATTTTAGCCATTTACAAGAAAAAAATAGACTAATTTGTACAGTTTGTAAGGTGCATGTTGGTATAGTATACTGTAAATGTTTAATATTTACTATACCACTGAATCATGCAATTACTGAGAGCTCTATAGTACATCCTGTTTGGAGAATGGATGTAAGCCAGGTTATTTGGGCGATGTAAGGTTCTGCTGAGGAATTACATTTATTTTCACTTTTTTATTTTTCTTTTGGCAGTTGGTGGTGCTGTTGGTTTAGTTTGTAAAAAAAAGTTAAATTTCATGTATAAAGATAAATAAAAACTCTAAATGACGTTTAGTAAAAATTAAGATGCAGTTTAATCATTAAAAACAGGGATTTCCAATAATTGGAATACTGCTTTGTCAGAAATTGAGTTAATTAGAAGTAAATGGGGAGCAATTGTAGGTATATAAAAAAGAGTTTTCCACAACTAATAGCTGGATTCAGCTTTCCTGTGTCATGGAATGTATACATAAACTTTACAGATTGTTTCTGCTTAATGATGTTTTAAAATAAAGCCAACGGAAGCTCCCCCTCCCACTCACCAAGATTATTCTACAGGTAAAAAGCTTGATGGGCTGAGTATCATTCTCAGGCAATTCAGTTTAACGGTCTTTCAGCCAAGCAGCAGTTTAAAAGAAAATTTAAAACTAAATGAGCAATGGTGAATGATAAATCAAGAGAAGGGATTTCAGGGGATTTTGTGTTCCTGTCTTCAACAGCAAGGCAGAGATTGTGGTGTCTTAAATTGTTATACCAAAACTGAAAGCAATTTAAAATAAATTCCACAGGTTTATCCTCTGAGAGCACATCATGAGGCAGTTGTTAACTCAGCCTCACTCACTTTAATAAGGGATCATTTCCTTTTGATGAGAAGTACTAAACTGGTGTTATTCAAAAAAATGTTCTAACATCTGCATTCGTGAGGGTTAGCTTGTCTTTCAAAGCCATCTGATTTTTGTACGTCTCAATGGTTTTACCATCTTTGTCTAAGTTTTAAATTCCTACTGTAATAACTTCTCATGATGGCATAAACATCATGATGTGAAAACATTCTTCAAGAACTCCCCTCAATATCAGGATTACTAAAGCGCTATTTATTTGAAAGAATAAAAAAGAGATTGCATGATTTGTTATGTAAGAATTACCCACAATGACGCAGATTTCTACCAGGTGCAAAACAGGTTTAAAAGAAATCTGCCTTAAATTAATGCATATGAATTTTAGACATACTGTAGGAGAAAAATAAATCCCTCGTGCAAATACAGTACAAGCACTGAACTGAATAAGCCCTAATATGTTTAACATGCTTCAAACCACCAGCGTTTAAATGACCTGAGCTGTGCAATAGTTTAATGATAACATCAATAAATATTGCACATAAGCCACATTCCATGAAATGCTGTTTTTCGTTTTAATAGGTTGCAATGTTAGATACCCTGGATTAAACTCCACAGGAATGCTACTGCCTATATACAGTATGGGCTCTACCTGTAAGTGAATGTGTATGAAAATGTACTTTTGATCAGTGATCAAAATAAAAACTTAAAGCCACCCTAAAAGAATAATGTAGGAGGGCTGGGTGAGAGTAGAAGCATTTGTTTTGATTAATTAGATAGAGTATTTATTTTGATTAATTAGATAGATAAGACTTTATTGATCACGAAGGGAAATTGATGTGTTACAGCAGCCCAGCCCAAGACAAGCAAAACTGACATCAGAATAGACAAAATATTAAAATCTGTACAGTAATACAAAATAAATATAAAATAAATACATAGGTGTCTGCAAAATGTGCTCATAGCCACTGTAAAAACAATAAAATATGTGCAAAATGTGCATAGGTATATACAGATTGAGTGTCCCAAAAAAATGGGACAGGTACAACTTTTTTTGTTACTTTTTATTAAAAAATGCTGTCCAAATCCTCCAGACCTATACCTGTGTGGTGTAACAGATATAGTCCATCCTTAATCCTTGAATTCCTCTAATATATTTTAGAGATATGTTTGCTTAATTTGCTTATGCTTAAGAAAAACCAATGTGACAGACTCCTCCCTTAACAAAAGTTGCTCCAGGGATCTGAACACATTACAATTTATGACAACTGTAGAAATAAAGTGCAGGAGTCTGTATTGCTGAGTTTCTGAAGTCTAAAGACAAGGCAAAGACTCTGATGCAGCCTCCCCAGGCTGTTATTAAACCCAACCACCACTAACACTGTGAAAGTCGTTTATGTATCAAATTCACAGTAATTTTACCCATGTTAGATTTAAATCTAATCAATAAAAATAAATAATACACTAATTAACACTTATTGAGTCTACAAATAATAAAGGCCTTCCTCTAGCCTGTAGTGGCAGGTCTATTGTAATTGAAGTGTGTTTGAAATCCTGACACCTGACAGACAGGTTTCATTCCCACCAGCCTCTGCCTGAGCCTAGGAGCAGAGTGGATTTGTTGTCCAGGTGATGACATCCCTCTCCCCTGGGCTTATAGCGGCCTCACTACTGCGCCCATTGAGGTAGTTGTTTCTATACAATGCTGCCCTTCACTGTCACATGACTCTCTTCACCTTTTCAGTAATAGTAATAGGGGAAGATTAATCCCTTCAACAATATCAATGATATCAGTTATAACAAGCTACTAGATTATGTTATTAATATATATCCAAATAGATTTAGACCAGTAATATCTTGTGTAACAGATATTACACCAGAATACACCATTGTGTGTGCAACCCCAGAGCTGTTGGGTAATTTGTGATGGGTGGGTAAAGTCAAATATTTCAAGTAGAAAGGTCACTTAAAATAATAAATCACAAAAGGATATTTCTCCAACTCATAAACCAGTTGAAAATACAGTTTTCTGTATTTGTGTGCTTATTTGCATGAGACGTAAAAGTGTTCAGCCCATACCACCCATCTGGTCTTTATTGCTACAAACCACGGCATTGTGTCATTATCAAACAAGCATAGCAGTTCAGTTTCAGAGGAACATGCCGTGCTTGCGGTAAAACATTGCACATTCTGAGGAAAATATTCACAAGGTCAGACTGATAAACTCTATCCCTTAGAAAGCAGATTAATGACAATATCTAAAGATATTCATGTCAATATCTAAAGATGTTATGGCTAGTGTATTCAGACATTCTCAGTGACATTACACATTCAGTAGGCATGAAAATGAAGGTCATGGTCAGTGCTAACAACCATCTAACATCATTGTAAGGATGTAGAAATACTGCAATAAATGACGGAATACGATCTTCTCAGAATGCAGACTTGTGTGAGCATCATCACTTTTTATCCATACCTTTCATCATTTTAAGGCTGATGTATTAAAGATAATTGTAATGTGGCCTTTTGATCATTTACATTTCTGTATGATTAGTAACATCTACAAATTCTCAACAGAACACGTTTCTTTTACTATTAACTTATTTAGAGCAAATATTACTTAATACAGCGGTAATTCTTTGTAATTGGTGGCACTGTTTTGGTGTACTAAATAAAAATTAATCAAAGTGGAAGAGGATGAGGCTTCTTTTGTTTTCTGTTATGCCATACAGTACATAGTAATTTATGAAGATTTGAGTATTTAATTTCTTCTCCCAGATCAATTGAACATATTATTTTATTACAAAATTGGATGCAGATTTGTTTGTTTAGTTCTTGGATTACATGGATACAATTAAGTTCTCAATGCCTGGAAAGATAATACAGTATCTCTTATTGATCTGGATTTCTCATGGTGTCATTGTGTTCTATTGATGATTTTATGCTGTGTTAGTTTGAAGAGGAAAAGTTTCATTTGCTTCCAAAAATTGTTTTCTTTTCTTTTAAGGATAAAAAGAGACCTTGGTATAAAATGTATTCAGTGTTCACTAAACAGCTATTTATCTAATAAGAGCAGCTGTTCTGTGATGTATGGATATAGTACACAACTATTATGGGAGCCAGTACAAAAGGGAAGATTTTTCTGTAACTCATTTGTGAAGGTGTGATCCCTGACAGAATGCACAAGATAGCGCACTGCGTTCATTTACTGTGAGCCTTTAAGCACTTTATTATATATGCTCCGCATAGAGCAGGGCTAAACTTGTACCAGGGAATATCAGTTACTGAAACTATTAGCTGTCACATTCACCAAGTGGTGTAATAGACTGCCATGATAGTCACTCAGGTGTAGATGATTAATGCCATGGCAAAAGCATCGTTTGTTAAGACTATCATAACTCTGACACTGCTGTACAAGGTTCTTGCTTTCATTTACTTTCCCTTAGAAAGTGTTTAGCTTTTTTTGAAGAAGGTCTTTCTTTTGTATTTTTATAGAGTTACTGATTATCTGCCCCTTTTACACCTACCAATTTGAAATGTGTCCCCTAGAGAATGCATTTTCAAGATACCCTCTGTGCGCTGTGCACGCCTGAAGCATGAACAGCCTACCTCATGTGCCAGACAGAAGACACAGCTCTGACTGGTAGGACTGTGAACTCAGGAGCATCTTCCAGTCAGCTGCATCCAATCCTAACACAGTGACTTCAGCTAGTTTGGGGTTATATTCAGGGATTTTCCCCCCAGCAGTCAGCTAACTAACTTTTTACTTTTTACACCACAATCTGTCAGGGTACAGATCACATTCTGTGTGGTGTTTTACTATTTTGACTTACTGGGAGTCTAATGTGATACATCAGTGCTTTGTTTCTAAAAGATACCACACACATTGAAAGCAAACCATATTGAACATGAAATGCAGAGACCTTAATTTCATAACTGTTTCCTTGCCTTTCCTTTAAACCAAAACACCTGTAATAAATGTAATGACAATGTTGGGAAACAATCAATATACAGCACTCTGGATGAATACACTCTAAGCTGACTTTTATTAGTGTATTTTGTAATTACAAAGAGAAATCCGGTAAGTTGCTGTGCTTTAAAAATCATAGTTTTTTAATGTTTCGTATAACATCTTACAGTATATTAAAATATAAAAGAGCTCAATACCTGTGCTCAGGAAATAAAGTAAACAAAATATAAGCAGTATACTGCCTATAAATTGTAACAGGATAATGTGAGCGATAAAGAAAAGGATTCACATACTGTACAGTAAGTAGTATGCAGCTGCTCAGTGGGGAGCATTGCTACTTTACCTTGCAGCATTGGGGTTCTGGGACCAATTCTGGGCCCGGGGTGCTCTCTGCTTTACATGTTCTCCCTGTGTTTGCTCGGATTTCCTCTTGCTTCGGTTTCTTCTCACAGTCTGAAGACATCCTGGTACGTTAATTGGCTTCCGGACAGATTTGGCCCTGGTGTGAGTGTGTGCGTGCTAGTGTTTGTTTGTGCACTGTGAAGGACTGACATCCTGTCCAGGGTGTGTCCTGCCTTGCGCCCTTGGCATGCCAGGATAGGTTCTGGCTCCTCTAGAATCAATCTATGGGATTTTCTCCTCAGAAAATGGACAAAAGAATAAATGGTATGCAGGTATGTGCAGGTTTCACTAAAGATTTGTATGTTTTATGTTTTTTGAGAAAAAAATAAATCAGACATATTATCAATGAAGGACTTTTAGCTATAGTACTGTAGGTTATAAAATTATGTTACCAAACATATACTGTACACCTTGTGGCAATGAACACCTTTGTGTCTCGTTAACAGCGATTAAAAGTGCTTGTTTCTCAGTCCACACACATATTCTACCTGCACACTAGTAAAGTGAACATCTGATTATTGATCAAATACCTCTCCCACAGTAGATGAAATTGACACCCTTAGAACTCACTAAATTCTAACTTTTTTTCCCCTGATGTTTCCCCTGATGTTCCCAGATCACAGCTCAAATGTGATATGATCAAAAGTCTTCTAATGTACTGTACGTCTCACATTATTTCCAGATTCACTTCTGTCGATTAACCTTTATTTGCCCTAAGAAAAAGCAAATATTCATCATTCCAAAATCAAAGTCAAATGTCATTGAAGGTGGAAATACAGTCACATGCTTCACTGGTGAATTGCCACACTAGTTTTATCAGTAACATCTGACATTGACTGTGGTTTGCTGCATGATTGCACTGTCATGTTTGACACAAATGATGGATTGCTTCACTGAGCTAGCCTTCAGTACTTTCACAACAGACATTCAGCTAAATTGTATGTTATTCTTGCAATTCAATAGGATTTCTGCTCGTAATTACAATTCAGCAGGTGCTATCTCACAGTTTAAAAGTGGTACAGATATTGATCACCTTCTAAAGCACTATCCCCTTGGGAAGACTGAAACATTAGATATAGCATGTAATCACTGTATAAGGTGAGGCAAATATCTTAAACTGAGTCCTAAAACATTTTACACAGCTAACTAATCATTCTGTGCTGACAAACAACCTTGTTTTAAACAAAGATCATATGACAACAATGCTGTAAAGTTTAGATTTTCACATATCTAATGTATTTAATGTTGAAGAAATGTTGACTATACTTAATTATGTTTCCTGAAAAACAAATGATATATTTGAAAGAAAATGTTCTTTTTAAACAGTGCTGTGCAGTGTGGTGCCATTTGCTTAACAATTTACTTCATTTCTATTTATGAATCCCTTACAGAAGTAAAACCCAGATTAAAACTTCCTCCCAACAACCATATATTTGAATCTAACAATTTGTACCAGGGGTACAAGGGACAAGCTTCTTTCAAATACACTATCAAGTGCTGCTTTTGAAATGGCACATGTGTTCAGTTTTAAAACAAATCTTGGCCTAACCACTACCACAGTACACTACATGCAGTTACATCAGAACCATATTTTATCTAGATTACATTGTGTGAAGTCTGAGATGGTTTATATGGTGGTTCCAAAGATTTAAGTCATTTTTAAAAGGGCATGACTATAGGGGCCTGAAAAGCAAGAATATCAGTTTGATAGATGGACCCCTTAAGGATCATATTCTTTTAACATTTCTGCAGAACATCAAATCATCAATATAGATTCCTCCAGCACAAGCTGCAAATTACAGATTACCATGTCTTTTGGAATTAAAAAGAATTTCAGGTTATTAGTGAAGAACATAGAGTATTAAGTTTGCAAACATTAAAAAGTGATAAATATTCATTGCCTTGTGGAACTTTCTTGTCTGTTTTCAAATCATTCCTTTGAGCCTCTTAGCACATATCACTGCACAACATGATTATGTCAGATGACTAATAACAAAAGGTTCTCTCTGCTTGTAATCATAAGGGCTAATGAAGTTATAATTGTAATCTGTAATATATTGACTTAAACTAGTTTTCTTTACCTGGTTTCAAGATGTAAACATTCTGAAAGCAAAGATAGAACAAGGAAAACTATGCAAAATACAGTAAAGTTTTTTTTACTGA